>NC_143414.1:14559469-14862500 GCF_059467195.1 Physcomitrium patens | reverse complement strand
ATATCGAGAATAATTCTTCGAAGTCTCATGATCCTTCTAAGTTCGAGTTCAAGAATAATCTATTATATTTTGAAGGACGCTTATATGTTCCAGAAGGAGAAGTACGTTTACGTGTTCTTCAAGCACGTCATGACTTTCCAACAGCAGGGCACTTTGGATATAATAAGACTTTGGAACTCATATTAAGAGATTTTTGGTGGCCACAAATGTGGAAGTCAGTCAAAGACTTTGTACAATCATGTGATATTTGTTCAAGATCAAAAATTCCTCGTCATCGACCTTACGGACTTCTTCAGCCATTACCTATACCAGAACAACCATGGTCTTCTGTTTCTATGGATTTCATCACAGATCTTCCAAGCTCAAGATCTTATGATTCTATATTTGTGATAGTAGATCGTTTCACCAAGATGGCACATTTTGTGCCATGTACGAAATCTATCACAGGTGAAGAAACAGCTAAGCTTTTCATTGATAATATCTATCGCTATCATGGATTACCTAAAGATATCATATCGGATAGGGGAACTCAATTTGTGTCAAGATTTTGGAGGACCCTTTTCAAGATTTTAAAAGTGGACATAAAGCTATCTTCGGCTTTCCATCTTCAAACTGATGGACAAACAGAGCACGTAAACCAAGTCTTGGAGTAATATTTAAGGTGTATTATCAACTACCAACAAGATGATTGGACAACCCTTCTGCCATTGGCAGAGTTTACTTATAATAATACGGTACATTCCTCCACGCAACAAACACCTTTCTTTGCCAATTATGGCTATCATCCACGACTTGATACTTTTGATTTTTTAAAAGTTGATAATCCTGCAGCAGAAGATATGGCAAATCGGTTGTCAGAGTTACATGCAATAATGAAGACGTAATTGAAGGAAGCTCAAGAACGACAAAAGATAAACGCAGATCTATATCGTAAGGAGCAACCACAACTCAACGTGGGTGATAAGGTATGGCTACTTCATCGCAATATCAAGACTACTCGACCTTGTGACAAGTTGGACTATCGTAGGCTTGGCCCCTTTTTTGTTTCTGAACAGATCAACCTAGTTGCATATCGGTTACATCTATCGGAGTCAATGAAGATCCATCCTGTATTCCAAGTGTCTCTTCTTGAACCATATAAGACAGTGGATATATAAGGAAGAAGACAAATGCCACCGCCTCCTATAGAAGTAGATAATAATGAAGAATTTCAGGTGGAAGAGATACTAGACTCAAGGCGGCGCCGAAATAAGCTGAAATATCTTGTTCATTGGCACAGATATGATATTCGTGAAGGCACATGGGAGCCATCCAAGAATCTAGCAAACGCATCAGCTAAAGTCAAAGATTTTCATCAACGACATCCATCAAAACTAAGATGAAAATCTCTCTTATAAAAGAGACAAGATTGAGGCAAGATAAAATTCAATTTCCTATCCTTGTTTGTAACTTCTTTGCATTTGTGATGCTAATTAGATGGAGAGCCAACAACCAGCGGATTCAACTCAAGAACCTTCATTTGCTGACCTGCCGGACGAGACATTATGATTGTCACAACCTTCAAGATGACGCAATTGAGATGAAGATCTTTAAGAACGACATGTTCTTCCTCGAATAGATGGTGAGATACAACGCGTTTGGTATCAAGATTTGGGAAGGGACTCCTGATGTTTGGTGATTTTGCTAGAAGTAGGAAAAATTCCTGATGGTGTTCCAAATATTCTATTCGAAGGAAGTTACGAAGGCCTCAACAATGATCAAATAACTGGGTGGTCTTCCCGCCCTAGTATGGGACACTACCGATGGTTGAGAGGCCCTATCAATCATCTTCGAAGAGAACAGAGATCAGAGTATGTGGCGAATACAATTCATCGCATCATAGATTTTCTCAACATATGATGACCGCTCCTCGTGGAACTCGTCTCTAGAAGGGGGGGTAATGTCACGGCCATAATCATGTAAGCTAATAATTACATATAAAAATAGGTAGAAGTAAGTAAAAGTAGATAAAAATAAATTAATTCTATAATATTTAATATAGAAGCTTTCTAGAAACTTCCTAGACGCTGCTTTGACTTCATAGGTATCTTTAATTGACTTTTTGGATTAGAAACGTGGTCAACAAGTTGGCCATGTGCCACACATGTTGTTAGCTTGAAGATCAAGCTAACTATGTGGCCCACACGTAGAAAAACTTGCCTTGTAAGTCAAGGCATGTGTCCTACAAAGTCAACACATATTGGAGGTCCTGTAGAACGTCGCCACGTAGCCCCTAGTTAGATAGTATATATAGAGACAAGAGTGAAGGCTTCTTCACTCTTGTCAACTCCTTTCTTGCTTCTAGTCCAGGTTCAAGAGTCTTTAGTTTCTTGTCTTGTGGCAATAGCCATTCCAGTTTCTTTTTAATATACCTACTTGTTTATATTTTGACTTATTATATCGAGATAGCCTTTTTGTGTATATTTTCCCTCATTGAGTCTTTGTCCTTGACAAGCTTTTAGAAAGCTCCTCTAGAAGACTTTATAAAATTAATTTATATTTATCTACTTCTACCTAATCATGTAAGTAAATTTTGGAGTAAATATATATGTTCATGACATTATCTCCCTTTCTAGGGACGAACTCCATGAAGAACACTCTTTATATGTTGACAAAATCAAAGATGCAATAAATTTTATTTGCCACATACTTTGATCTTTCCTTCCTTTGAAGATGGTTGATAAGCCTTCTCAGCCATCGATAGTATCTCATACTAAGGTGAGAAGACCACCCTATTATTTGATTGTTGTTGAGGCCTTCATAACTTCCTTCAAATAAAATATTTAAAATACAATCAGGAATTATTTCTATCCTTAATAAAATCACCAAACATCGTGAGTCTCTTCCAAGATTATGATATCAAATACATTATATCTCGCCATCTATTTGAGGAAAGATATGTCGTTCTTAAGGATCTCAATTTCAATTTTGTCATCTTGAAGGTTGTAATAATTATAATATCTCGACTCATAAGTTTGCAAATAAAAGCTCTTGAATTGAATCTGCTAGTTGTTAGTTCTCCATCTCGTTAGTATTGTAAATATACAGAAGCTACAAAGAAAAATAGAAGGTAGAATATTATCTTCCTTTAATCTTGTTTCTTTTATAGCAAAGATTTACTATTCTTCATCTTAGTTTTGATGGATGTTATTGATGAAAGGCTTCAACTCTCTTTGTTGCATTTGTAAGATTCTTTGATGGCTCCTATGTACATTCACTACTATCATATTTGTGCCAATGACAAGATATTCCAACCTATTTTGGCACCGCCTTGAGTCTAAGACTTCTTCCACTTCAAACGCTTAATTATTATCTACTTTTATTGGACGAAGTGGCATTTGTCTTTTTTCCAAAATATTCATTATCTTATATGGCTCAAAAAAGGATACATGAAATATAGGATAGATCTTCATAGACACCAATAGATGTAATCGATAAGAAAGAAGATTGATTTGTTCACAAATAAAAAAAAGTTCTAGCCTATGATAGTCCAACTTATCACAAAGATCAGTAGTCTTGATATTACAACAAAGTAACCATATCTTGTCACCTATGTTGAATTGTGATTATTCTTTACAATAGGTATTCAAATTGATCTTTTATCATTCTTGAACTTCCTTTAATTGTATCTTCATTGTTGTATGTAGCTCTGACAAACGATTTGTCAAATCTTCTGTAGTATGATTATCAACTTTTGAAAAGTCAAAAGTATCAAGACATGGATGATAACCATAATTAGCAAAGAAAGATGTTTGTTGAGTAGAAGAATGTACCAAATTATTATATGCAAAATCTGCTATAGCAAAAGAGTTGTCTAATCATCTTAATGATAGTTGATGGTACACCTCAAATATTGCTCCAGAATTTGATTCATCCATTTTGTTTGTCTATCAATTTGAGGATGAAAAGCCAAAGAAAGCTTTATATCTATATTTAGAATCTTGAATAGAATTTTCTAAAATCTTGATATAAATTGAGTCCTCCTATTCGATATAATATCCTTTAATAATCCATGATAGCAATAGATATTATCAATGAAAAGCTTAGCTATTTTTTCTCCTAAAATAGAATTTGTACATAATATAAAATATGCCATTTTGGTGAAGTAATCTACAATTATGAATATAGAATCATATGAACTTGAGACTGAAAGATCTGAAATAAAATTCATAAAAACGAAAGATCATGGTTGTTTTGGAATTGATAACAGTTGAAAAAGTCTATAAGATTGATGGCAAGGAGTTTTGGATCTTGAATAAGTATTACATGATTGTACAAAGTCTTTAAGTGCCTTCCACATTTGAAGCCACTAAAAATCTCTTGATATTAGTCCTAAAGTCTTATTGTATCTAAAATGTCCAATTGCTAGAAAATCATGACGAGCTTAAAGGACATGTTATTGCGCCTTGCTTTCTAGAATATATAGGCAATCTTTGAAATATAGTAGATTATTCTTGAACTCAAAATTTGAAGTATCATAGGACTTAGAAGAAGTATTCCTGATATCATAAACGAGAGGATCAGAGAACATAATTGATTGAATTTGCTTGACAAAGATTGAATCAACAATCAATGTTAATTTTATTGCTTGAAGCTGAAAATGCTCGGACTTCAAAAAGATCATTCTTTGTTGATCAAAAGATGCATCTCTTTCTTTTGGTGTAAGATAAAAACATCTAAAAAGGACGTTTGATAGACCTTGTTGTTTTTCAGATCAATAAGTGATCTTGAAATTAAATTTGGATAAAGACATGCTCTAATAGGCTTGACAACAATTCAAAATATGTGCTGACATGAAGTATTTGAGGTTCTTATAATCTGTATACATGGTAATTGGACTTGAAGTGCCTTCTAGATAATGATGCCATTCTTGAAATGAATCCACAATTATAAAGAGTTCTTTGTAATGGATCTCATATTTAATCTCCGTTGCTAAAAATTTCTTGAAATAGAAAGTTATTAAGTGGAGTTTGTCATCTGTTCCCATTTGTGACAATACAGCATGTATAGCAAAGTCTGACATATTTGTTTCTATAAAAAATGCCTTAGAAAAGTCGACACAATGTAAGATTGGTGCAAAAGTAAACTCCTTCTTTAAAACAACAAATGATACTTTTGCTTTTTTATTTCACTCAAGTTTGTCTTTACAAGTCAAACGTGTAAGTATCATTGCAACTTGAAAAAATTTCTTGATGAAGATTCCATAGTAATTAACAAAGTCCAAAAAGCATTGTACATCTAAAACTATTCTTAAAATCTTCCAATCTATGATAGCTTGGACCTTCTTGGAATCTATCATAAGGCCTTTGTTGGAAATGATGTACCCTAAAAAGTCAACTTGAGTAGTGTAGAATACACACTTTTCCAACTTGGCATATAATCTTATATTTCTAAATTTCTATAATATGTGACAAACATAAAGTTCATATTCTTATGTGTTCTTAAAGTAGATTAGAATGTCGTCTAAATAATAAACAATAAAATCATCTAAAAACTTACAAAAAATATCATTAATAAGATGTTAAAAAGTGACCAATACATTTGTGAGTCTAAAAGGCATGATATTATATTCGAAATGTCTATACCTAGTTTGAAAAGTAGTCTTCTATTTATTTCCTTCTTTGATACGAACTAAATTATATACTCCTCGTAGATCTATTTTGGTATAGATCTTTACTTGATTGAGTTGGTCAAGAAAGTCTTGAAATCAAAGGCAAAGGATACCTATTTTTAGTGATCTTATTGAGTCTTCCATAATCTACATACATCCATAGAGATCTCTCTTTCTTCTTTACAAATAAGATAAGAGCCTCAATTAGAGATTTAGAATAGCGTATGAAGTTCTTTGCCAAGTTTTCATCAATATACTCTTTTAATACAATCAATTTATTTTGCAATAAGCTATAAATTGGTCCGAATGGTGGTTGAGGTCCTTTTTGTAGATTAATTGAATAATCATAAGGTTGATGCTTTGGAAGAATATCTACATTCTTTTTTCCAAAAACATCTTGGAATTCTTGATATTGGCTAGGAATACCACTTGATGTTTTTCCACCATCAAAAATAGGCGTAGCATATATAGCAAAAAATGATTCTTCTTTTATAACACGTATAAAAGCTCTTACGCCTATCAGTAAAGGTTTGGATGTACTAACTTATGTATTTCTACTTCACTAACCTGATCTTAGATTATACTACTAAAAAATTTAAGGTTATGAGAAATCCAATCTATTTGAGGGTTATATTTTTTTAGCTAAAATTATCCTAAAATAACCAAATTGGAAGAAAATCTTATTACATTAAATACTACTATGTTGTTATGATCTTTAATTGCTATATCTAAAAGAACAATCTCATAGGAAATATTTTCAGAAGACAACAAACAACCATCTATGACTTTTATATGTACGGGTTTAGTTTTCTTGATTAAAAATATTTTTTGATTTTTGACAAAATTAATCTCTATAAAATAGGCTGAGGCTCCTAAATCTAATAAGACAAAGATTTAATGATTTTTAGGTCTTAAATATACATCTATTTTAAAATAAAGTGAAGGATTTGAGGAGCAAATATGACCTTTATTAGGTGTCGCACATGATTCCAATCGCACGGTCTCTATTGTAGCTAGAAAATTTATTTTCTAATATATTATCGTCTTTGGTAATTGTGCTCTTCATTTTGTAATTACATTACTTCTTTGGACAATGTTGAGTAGTATGCTTAGCTTCTTCACAATATAAATATAAACCTTCTTGGCAACGTTGTCGTATTACGTGCTTTCCTGCTCGAGAACGCGTCGGGCGTCTGGCTGTAGAAGGTAGTATGGAGATTCGCCAATATTCAAGCAGTTTATCGGTTTTTGACTGTTGGAATACAAACAACTGCAAGAATACACTGTAAATCTATACAGATGCCCTTCGATTGCTTGTCAAAGTCCTTTTTGCCCCAGCCGGTAGGTCTCAAGACGTTACAGAGAACCTCGAACAACCCAAACTACTAATCTTCGATACCGCTTTATACTCACGATCTTGTATCCACTGACTGTCTTGTTAGATTAACCCAATAAATTTCATTCACTCCGCATACTCAATCCTATAGACACCCTTTTAACTCTTCATCACAGACGTAACTCGATTTCATAAAACAGTCAAGAGTAATCAAACCCACTTCATCAAAAATCTCGATTCCCAATTACAACATTGACTTCAGTAACGATTGCCTCAGTCTTCCCAAAACCCTATGAAGAAAAAAAAATCCAATTCTCTGTCTTTTTTCCCCGCCCAAAGCATGAAGCTAGCTCTCTCCTTCTTCAAAACCTCCCAAAAACTTATTCTCATCCTAACCTTATCCTCTGAATTTCTTCAATCTTTCGTCTTGGATCCAGAATTGGCTCCCACCATCAGAGCTTAGATCTGAAATTGACTCCCGTCGTCAGAGCTTTCTCCTCCGTTTTTACCTTTAAGAGATCCATTTACCAAAAACAACGTTTCCTGAAACGGCACAAAGAATAGGACAGCCTCAAATAGAATCAAAACCCCGTACTCGGATCCACATTGAGTCGCCCGACCAATTCAGGTCTCATATTGGGTAAGATGCCCGTAGTAACCTGGATGTTCGCGTAATTGGGTCAAATTGGTCCTCGCGTCAGATTGGCTAAGAGGCCCGTAGTAAGACCTAGATGTTCCCGTAATTGGATCAAATTGGTCCTTCTCGTCAGACTGGCTGAGGCCCGTAGTAAGACCTAGATTTTCCCGTAATTAGACTGCATTGAGTTGCCCGACCAATGCAGGTCTCATATTGGGTAAGAAGACCCGGATTGGATTCTTGAAATTGGATCCAATTGGCTCTTCGAACCAGGCTCACCCGTCGTGTGAATTGGTCCTTTCTCTTCCTGCTGACTTCCGTTATTAGAATCAAACGGAGCATTTCAATATGCCCCGGCTGACTATAACGGGGTGACTGAACCTGGCCACTCAGTATTTGCACTGGAGTTGGTCGTTGCTCCCAATATTCGAGGTAACTGAACATTATTAAAAGTCCCCTTTCTTTATATTTTCACGGTATACTCGTGTTACAACACGACAACGTCAAGTCTTTTCTTATTCCATGAGAAGTTTAAAACGTATTGTATCAATTTGCATTGGTTCTGGCTTTGATGAATATGTTTCAAAAAACTTGAGAGCTATGACCATTACTTGACTTGTTCCTCTCTAACTAAGTCTTTATTCCTCACGCCTTTCAAATAATTAATTGTCATATATAATGGCTTCAACTATAAATTATTCTAAAGATTTTGCTTTTGACATTGTTAATAATAAATCTTTGATGCTATTCTTCAACCCATATCAAAATTGATTGATAAGTGTTTTTTCATTCCAGTCCACAACGCAAGCAAGGTTTTGGAATTTAACAGCATATGTGGTGGTTGATCATTATCTTTGTTATAAAGATAAGAATTTGATCTCTGCTACTTGTTCTTGATCTTTTTTTCCGAATGTGGCTGTAAACACTTCAAAGAATGAATTTAAATCATAAAGAATTTGTGAATTCTTTTCCATCAAAGGTGTATATCAAAAAAGAGCACTTCTAGATAGAAGTGTACCTGTGAAGCTGACTTAAGTAAATTCATCCACTTATTAGAAAGGATGTAACTTTAAGTAGAGCTTAACTTGTTGTAAAAACCTTCAAAATTTTGATCTTATTCTATTAAACTTCTCAAGCATACTAATTCTTACCAAATTATCAAGGACATGAATTTCAAAGAAAAAAAATCATCAATACACTCTTGTATCATTAAAAAGAATTAGAAGGTCACTCAAAGATGATATAATATTGAATTGGAATGGCTATTGCTAAAAACAAAAAGACTAAAAAGTCTTGAAACAAGACTAAGGACTAGAAATATATTGACAAGAATGAAGAAGGCTTCATTTTTGCTTCTATATATACTGTCTAACTAAGAGCTATGTGGTGATATTCTATAGGACCTCTAAGATGTGTTGACTTTGCTAGCCACATGTCTTAACTTGCAAGGCAAGTTATCTATGTATACGCCACATAGTTAACTTGTTTCTATAAGCTATTACATAGAGTTAACTTATTCTACAAGCTACCAACATGTGATTAACTTATTGGCCTAGTTTGTATCCTACAAATAAAACTAAAGCCAAAACCACGTCTATGAAGCTTTTAGGAAGCTTCTCTAGAAGACTTTATAAAATTAATCTATATTTACTTACTTCTACATAATCATATAAGTAACTATTGAGATAAATGTATATGTCCGTGATAACTCCACCAGTCAAGATTAACTGAGAGACCTACAATAAAAAACTTTTTGCAATTATGGATTCTTTTTAAGAATGGCATCACTATCTAGAAGGCACTTTGAATCCAGTCAACATTGTCATATGGCGTGATTTGTAATCTGGGAATACATGGAGTATCTAGCTCTAGAGAGTTTAATTTTAACTTGTTGGCTAAGTATCAATAAGTGATTTATTCCACCTTTAACTTATATACAAAGTCTTGGCTTCTAAAACCTCTTCACTTTATATAAAATACTCAAATTGTAATAAAATCCTTCAAAACATATTTTTTTTGTAAAAGATTTTTTCTTCTTAAATTTTAGAAATTCATGTCTTTTGATCTAATTATTCAATTTATTTCAAATTTTTATATAATATAGTTATTATCTTTAAGCTTTACCATACAAAAAAAAAGAATTGAAAAATTACTACCGATCTTTTGGCATCTTATAAATCTTAGCAGATGCTCTAAATCTTAATTTAAAAGTATTCAAGCACTATTTTCTTTATATCTCAAAATTCCAAAATTAAAATACCATAAAATTTATGTACAAAGTTTATTAACATGACTGTACACATTTTAAAAAATTTTGAGCCAAAATCTTATCAAAGTACTCAAGATATAATTCAAAATACAACCAATAGTGAATTGAATCACTCACTATCCTTAGATTTGTAAGCACTAATTTCAACCTCTAATATCTCTTTTATTCCAACTTAAAATCTATTAAAAAATTTACCAAAAGTGTAGTTAAAAAAATTCTCTCTCCAATCCTAATTGCAATTTTTTTTATTTCTATTTGTATGCATGCGTTATGTCCAAAAGAGTGACAGTAGGTACAAAATGAACACCTTAACTTTGAGCACCCATATCTCTTTTATATAAACTCCAAATTATACAAAATTTTCACCAAAACCATAGCCAAAAACTTAAACTTAAAGATTTTAGCTTCCTAAGCTAAAATAGATCCAAAAGAATAACCCAAATCCCTAATAAGGCCTTGAGCAGTCTCCTTGAAGTCCACTAGGGATGATTTTTGGTTAATAGGAATGGAGATTTTTATCATCCATTTCCATTCATCTATATGGGTGCCTTAACTTCTCTTTTTTCTTCTAAGATCCCTCTCCAATCATTTTTTTAATAAGATTTATATAATATATATCATAAATATCAAATAAAAGAACCAAAATAAAACTTCAATAGTCACTAATGTCTAACAAGCGTGACTCTAAATGTTTAAAAGTTACCACTGATAAGATCAACTTCAAAAGTCACTATCAAAAGAAAATAAAGTTTATTCTAATAATAGTCTTTTTAAATAATCTCTTATTAGAATAATAATCTAAATTTGGTCTATAATTAATTAAAATTTATTAGTATAGCTCTTACTATGTTACTTAATAAATCACATATCAAACATATAAACACAATATTTTTATATGATAGCCAAACTACAATACGACAACATTGTCATGATGTAAGATAACTAATAGGTGAAAGAGTGTAAAAATTATTATAATATAGGAGATCTTAGTTCAAAGTATTAGAACAAATTATCTTAGAAATATAATTAATAGTCAAAAGGGTAGTAAAATAAAAAAATATTAATATTATCTTTTATAAAATGGCCTTCTACTTGCTTTATTGGACTATAAGTAAAGCAAAATAAAGTAGATTAAGAAAATAGAGAATATGAACATTTATAAGAGAAAGTTAGGAGTTGATTTTAACAAAATTAACTCAAAAATACAATTTGATATCCAAGGAGGGCTGATTATCAACCTAGGTCAAAATCAGACCCCGAGGCATAAAATTGAGCACCTACGGCAACTCTAGGGATTTTTTGTAGATTGGAGAGTGGAGTTTGATAGTGAACTAGATAAGATTTCTATGAGCATTGTTTTTGTATGATTTGGATTTGTAATGACTTTGTAAGAGCTTTATAAAGACAAGTTTGTTTTCAGATGACTTGGATTTTGTAAAATAAAATAGGATTAACATTTTAGGTGATTTTAAGAGTTTTATAATAGATCTATAAGTGAAATTTTGTGGATTAATGGTTATAATTGTGCTTAATATGTTTTATAAATTTTAGCTTGATCTAACAATTGAATTGAGGATTATTGAGGTTTAAGTGGATCAAGGTCTCAAAAAGTAGAATTTTAGATTTAGTGAGGTTTTTTAAGATTTCTTGCAATCTACTAATTGAATCAGAGTGAAATTTGTGGATAAAGATAGTAGACTTGTTTTTCTATGTATAAGAGAATTTTGAGATCAATCAAATGGTGAAAAGAAGAGATATTAGTTCTAAGAATTTGGCATCAAGGTCAGAGAAGGAAGTCAGCCAATACCCAAGCACGTTTTTGATGTTATCATCTATTTGATAATTCTAATCCTTTTAAAATTTTTTGTGCTTATTTTCAACTTAATTACTAAGAATTATGCAAAATTTGAGTTAAGATCAATGATTCATTTATTAATTATTGAGGTTTAAATTTGTTGTAGGAATTATTAGGATTTGATTAGGATTTGATTAGAGTTTGATTTAGGATTTAGAGTTTGGTTAGGATTTGATTTAGGATTTAGGATTTGATTTAGGTCGGTTTAGGGGTTAAGATTTAGTTAGGATTTGGTTTAGGATTTAGGATTTGATTTAGGATTTAGAATTTGGTTAGGATTTGATTTAGGATTAAGATTTGGTTAGGAGTTGATTTAGAGTTTAGGATTTGATTAGGATTTGATTTAGGATTTAGGATTTTATTAGAGTTTCTTTAGGATTTAAGATTTAATTAGTTTTTGGCCTAAAGTTTTAATGAAGTTCAATAGGATTTTAACTAGGATTAAATTAAGATTGAATTGAGATGTATTTGAGATATATTGTGATCATTCTAATATTTTTTTAAGATTTCTTATTGTTTCTTTGTAATTCCTTTGAGTTTTCTTTGAATTTGATTAAAGTTTGCTTAATATTTTTATGGTCTAATTAGAGTTTAATTAGTGACCTTTAGAGTTAGGATTTTATTATTACAATATCCATTCTACCTTCCATAGCTGAGTGCCTAGAATATTTTCAAGCAAGACTTCATGTATTACGATAATGTATATATGGATCACAAGAACCTTGAATATTTCATGCCAACATATATTTTGAATCATTACGAAGCTTGTCAAAATATATCTTTATCAAGATTTGAATTCAATATCACTTATCGACTAGGAAAGAAACAAGGTTTGTTTGATGTCCTATTTAGATATTCTTATCTTGTACCAAAAGAAAGAAATGTAGCTTTTCATTAATAAAAGATAATTTTATTGAAGCCAGAATAATTTCATCTTTGAGCAATGAAATCAACATTGATTATTGATCTAAGTTTTTTCAAGCAAATTTAATCAAATATATCCTGTGATCCTCTTCTTTATGATATCAAGAATACTTCTTTTAAATATCTTCATACTTCCAAGTTTGACTTAAAGAACCTACTTTATTTCAATGGACACCTATATATTCCAGAAGGAGAAGCACATTTATATCTTCTTCAAACACATCATGATTTTCTAGTAGTATGATATTTTAGATACAACAAGACTTTAGAGTTAACATCTAAAGATTTTTACTAGCCACAAATGTGAAGGCTATAAAAGACTTTTTTCAATCATGTGACATTTGTTCAAGATCAAAAACTCCTTCTCATCAGCCTTATGGACTTTTTTAGCCATTACTTATTCCAAAACAACCATGGACTTGTGTTTCTATGGATTTTATTGTAAATCTTCCAATCTTAGATTCATGTAATCCTATATTTGTGACACTAGATTGTTTTACCAAAATGACACATTTTGTACTATGCACAAAATCTATCATAAGTAAAGAAACTGTCAAGCTTTACTTTGACAATATCTATGAATATTATGGATTGCCAAAAGATATTATATTAAATGAAGAGATTCAATTTATATCAAGATTTTGAAGAATATTTTTTAAGATTTTAGAGGTGACAAAAAGCTTTCTTTAGTCTTTCATCTTTAAATTGATCGACAAATAGAGCATGTAAATCAAGTTTTGGATCAATACTTAAGATGTATCTTCAATTATCAACAAGATGTTTGAACAACCCTCTTGCCATTGACAAAGTTTGTTTATAATGATACCATGCATTTTTCTATACAACAAATATTTTTCTTTGTTAATTATGGCTATCATCTTCAACTTGATACTTTTGACTTTTTAAAAGTTGATAATCTTGTTGTGGAAGATTTGGCAAATCATTTGTCAAAGCTACATACAATAATGAAGATGCAATTAAAAGAAGGTCAAGAATAACAAAAGATCAACATAGATGCCTACCAAAAGGAACAACCACAATTTAATGTAGGTGACAAGATATGATTACTTTGTCGTAATATCAAGACTATTTGTCTTGGTGATAAGTTAGACTACCACAAGCTTGGACCTTTTCCTATTTGTGAACAAATTAATTTAGTTGCTTATCAATTACATCTATTGAAGTCAATGAAGATCCATCTTATATTCCACATATTTCTTTTTGAACCATACAAGACTGTGAACATAGTAAAAAAAAAAAAGTTCTACCTTCTCCTATAGAAGTAGACAATGATAAAGAATTTGAAGTAAAAGAAGTTTGAGACTCAAGGTGGTAGTAAAATAAGTTGGAATAACTTGTCCATTAGTACACCTATGATATTAATGAATGTATATGGAAGCCAACTAAAAATCTTATAAATGGGAGAGAGAAGGTTAAAGCTTTTCATCAATAACATCCATCAAAACTAATATGAAAAATAGCAAAACTTTGCTATAAAAGAAACACAATTTAGAAAAGATTACATTCTATCTTCTATCTTTGTTTGTAGTTTTTATATAATTGTGGCATTAAGGAGATAGAAAATCAGTATCCAGTGGATTCAACTCAAGAACTATCATTTACTGACTTACTAAATGAGACATTGCAATTGTCATAGCCTTCAAGATGACGTAATAGAGATGAAGACCTTCAAGAACAACATGTTTTTTTTCAAATAGATGACAAAATATAATACGTTTAGTATTACAACCTAAGAAAAGACTCTCAATGTTTGGTGATTTTATTGGAGATAGGTACAACTCTTGATGTCATTACAAATATTTTGTTTAAAAGAAGTTACGAAGGTTTCAACAATGATCAAATTATAAGGTGGTCTTTCCGCCATGGAATGGGACATTTCCAATGGTTGAGAGGACCTATCAATTACCTTCAAAGAGAATAAAGATCAGAGTATGTAGCAAATATAATTTGTGGCATCTTAGACTTCTTCAACATATGATCACCGCTCCTTGTAGAACTCGTCCCTACAAAAGACAATAATATTATGAAAATATATCTATTATAATTATTACATAGATAATATAAATAAATAGAAGTAAATAAAAATATATTAATTTCATAATATCTTCTAGAAAATCTTCTTAGAAGCTTTTTGGATGTTTTTTTTAACTTTACATGTGTTTGTAGTTGATTAGTAGATTAGAAACTTTGTCAACAAGCTAATCACATTGCACATGTATAGATAGCTTGTGAAATAAGCTAATTATGCAGTATCTATATAGAAAACTTGCATTAGAAGTCAAAATATGTGTCATATAAAGTCAACACATTTTTGGAGGTCCCATAGAACGTCGCCATATAGATCTTAAGTAGATAGTATATATAAAGGCAAGAATGAAGCCTTCTTCACTCTTGTCAATTTCTTTCTTGGTTTTAGTTTAGATTCAAGAGTCTCTTATTTTCTTCTCTTCTGGCAATAGCCATTCCAATTTCTTTTTAATTTACATACTTCTTTATTTTTATTTTTTCACTTTTTCTTTTATACAAATTTTATAAGTTTATGCATCTTCTTTTTGTTCATGTCATTAATAGAGGTTTGTAAATTCTAAATCAAGATAAATAATTAAATTATTAATTAAAAAGATTTTGAATCTACTATAGGATTTTATTACAATTTTTTAGAGTTTTTTCAAGATTTTTTAGAATTTTTTTAAAAATTATTAAAATTTATAGGATTTTGTTTAAGATTTTATTGAAATTTAATTAGGAACTTTTTAGAATTTATTTAAGATGCGAATTTTATTAGAACTTAATAAAAGTTTAATCAAAATTATTTTTAATATTTCTGAAATATATATTTTTTAGCATTTTGAAAATATTTCTTTAAGAATTGTTTATGATTATATTAATTTTTAAAAAATATTTCTTTAAATATTAATTAAAAATTTTCAGGTTCTATTATTATTCATTTAAAAATCTTTTAGGATTGTTAGCTTCGTTTTTGTTGCAAAATTCTAATTTATTTGCCATAATTAAGTCCCTAATGCATTTTCAAGTAAGATAATAAGTAATACAATAATGTAATAATATTTTTTAGAACTTCTAAGAGATGTCTAACTTGAAAGATACATGTCTAATTTATATGTCAAGTTTTTCACATGTGTGCCACATATCCAATTTATACCACAAATGACCAATATGTACAATACATGGCCAAGTTTTCAACCTGCCAATTACCTACAAACACATATAGAGACAAATTTGCATCTATAAGGTTTTTTAAAAAAAATTCCACGAGATATTATTAAATTTATCTACTTTTGATTATTTCTATATATTCATATTATTTAGATAATTACTAAAATAATTATAAATATTTATGATGCTTATACTATAATTAACAATTTTTTTGTACAAGTAAAAAAAACCTTTAAATACTAATAATATATTAGATTTGAATTTTAATGGATATTTTTAGTTAAAAAATATGTTATATATTTACTTCAATTATTTAATTTTCTATAGTTCAAAGAGATTATTTTTAAGCAATGAAATTTTTATAAAAAATTAGCTAAAATTCTTTTGCAAAAAAAAAAAAAAAAAAAAAAAAAAAAAATCAACTTAAAAGTATGAGTAATATAGCAAAAAATTAATTAATATTTAAATAAAAATTTGAAATAAATAATATATTAAATTATTTTGAAATTAAATTATAAGCAACTTAAAATTATTATAAAATTCTAAATTTTTTACTATAAAAAAATGTTTGAATTTTTTTATTTTATCATTCAAAAATTAATAAAATTTAAAAATTATCTACTCCTATAAGATTATAATATAATAGGTAAAACACCTTTACTATTAGTAAACTAAAAATATCATAGAATAGAATTTAATTGCTACCAAGTTTAATCTTTTGATCTTTAAAAACCTTTGTTAGATTTAATTCGATTACAAATTCTTATATAATAGATACAACCCCTACTAGAAAGACCTCAAAATTCTAGGTTTTAAAATTGAATAATATTTCTTCTACATAATAAAAAGATATGATAAGTGTATATATTTCAAGTTTGCTTATAGAAAGATGCAAGCTTTGACAATGCCTTGTTATCAATAGATTATAATTTGAACCAAAATAGTCAACAAAAATACTTATGTTTTGATGAAAAAGTTGATTTTAAATAAGTTTAACAAACCACAAAGTTCTAGAAATTTAATATAATTGAATGTAATATAATTATTTTAATAGAAGGTCATAATTTAGTAGAACTTCCAATTAAATAGATACAACTATCATAATATTATTGTCTTAATAATTGGGCTATAATTTAATCTTACAAGTTTTTTTGAAGTGACTATTATTATTTAGATAAAAATATTACTAAATAATGATAAAAATTCTAAATAGATGCATTCTACCAACATCTATTTAAATCATAAAATAAAATAAAATACTTCTTTAAAAATATAACATAAAATGGTCTTTTATTTGGAAAAGAAGAAAAATATATATATATATATATAATTAGCTTATTTAAGAAATAAGAATATTATTATAAATGCATAGAGATATAAGCTTGACAACACAACTTACAATGTTTGTGCTTAAACAACTATACAAATGGTTTTATGTGGATCTTAAAAATATCTAGTTATACAACATATATAAGACTTGGATATAAATATCCTCTATGTTTTCAATAGATATGGTCTATGTAGATGCTTTTGGCTTGCTCTTAATATTTAAAAAATTATATTTGATTGTAAAATTATATTTATATTATCTTAATTATATATGCTTATTTTTAAGACTTTTTAGCTTTTTTTTTTTTGTTATAGATTATTTTTGAAATTGAAATTGATATATGGTTTTTCTTTAATTTATTATTTTTATAGTTAGCAAGAATAGCATGTTGATGTAAAAATTGTTTTTGGATCCAACTCATGTAATGTATTCTAATTCTTTCCAATTAAATTTTAAGATTATGGAGTAAAAGTAAGAATAAATAAAAGAGTGAAAGAGATGATTGTCAATAAAGACAACAATGTTTAAGTTATTTCAATTCCAAAGAAGAGAATTATATTAAAGATAACTAGATCTTGAAAGAAAAAAAATTTGAAGACTTTGGTGAAGATTAAAGATGAAGAAAATAACAACATCCATTGATGGATTGATTTTGAAGTAATCTAGTTTATTACACTTTATAGAAAGGTGGAACTTAAATTTATCTACAATAATATATATATATATATATATATATATATATATATATATATATATATAGCAAATAAAGCAATTTAAAATCTAATATATTGAAATTTTTTTCAAAAAAGTTTTTAAATCAAAGGTTTGATCTAATTGAGATTTGGAAGCCTTTATCTTTGCTGCATACTATCTAGGCTCCATATGTCTTTTTCTTTTTTCCTCCCAAAAATAAATAAAAAAATACATTGATGTAGAGATTTGAACCTTGGTTTAATTTGAATATTAGTTAGATTTAAGTCAAAGTGATTATTTTTTCAATAGTTATATCTTTTTTTATTTTTTTTAGTAATAAACCTTAATATTTATTTATATTTTTATCAAATACAATTATTTACAATCTTTTAGTATTGTATTCTCATTCTTTTTCCACATAACTTTTGAAGGTCTTATCAATGTCAAATAAATATTATATACATAGGATTTAATATATAAATGGATCTCAATGTCTAAATAATTTTTATTCATCCCAAATTCAATGAGAAATATAAGGCATGTCAAAAGAAATTTCAAAAGAAATTCAAAAATACAAAAAAATAAATTTTTTAAGACCATTTTTAGTATTAACCATTATTAAAGTAAGTTCTACAAAGCTATGGACATATAACTGTATCAGACCAACTAAAGATGAATCATGTTTTAGCTTCAACAAATAAAAGAAGAAAAACTTCCACCAATTCTTCACTTGTGATGAATAATTTATCACAATCAACAACTATGCCTATGACACCATCAACTTCCTTGAAATCAAAAAATAAAAAAAACTTTCATAAAAAGTATTAATATTTTTTAAAAAATAGAAAAATAGTAAATACTTAATAATAGAATCTTAAAGAATAAATATACTATTAGATAGGATAGACTTATTATTTGATTATCTATTCAATAAAATATAGTATTATAATATTAATTTTAATATAAATTTGCATTGTGTCTTTTAAATTGAATGGTTGATTAGTTTGCTTAATTTGCTTTATAAATGTTTTTAGCCAAGACCTCATGGATTTGTATTGCATCTATCAAAATTTCTTTTTTTATTTTTATTTTTTAGTCTTTTCTTATTGATCATTTTTATTTTTAAAAGATTAAATTTTTTTTGTTTCAACTTTTTCATAACTTTCACATCAAAAAAATATTATTTCTTCTTAAGGATTTTTTTTAATTATTTTATTTTCTTCAATAATAATACAAGTGCACAAAGAAACATATCAATTCTGTTATGAAAATTTTATTCCTTAGTGGGTCACGAGGTAGTTAACTCCAATCTGGTCCCAGTATGGCAGCAAAGAGTAGCAGTTCCTTACTGTTTGATACTGAGCAGGCTCTTTGAGCACTTTGTAGAGCCTGTGGTCACTGTTGGGTTAAGAAACAAGCTAGAGGCTATTGTGGGATTTCTAAAGAGGCTGAAGTCCTAAAACATAATATTAAGGATCCCAAACAATTACATAAATTTGTGAAACCCATTCATTCCAGATGAAGGTTTCAAAAAGTAAACAGAATCAAAACGAAAATTACTATCAGAGTTTTGCATGTTCAATTTGCAGATTCTATTCTTCATGAATTCCTCCCTGTCCGTCAGTGAGAAAGCTGCCGAATACTGGTTGAAACGTGGCAAGAGTAGTCGACAATTTCCTTTCAATGCAAAGCACCATTTCAATTACTCTTGAAAATGCTCCAACTATTCTCAGTGCTATTCGAGGTTCACAGTCTGACACCGTGGCGTGCTCGCCCTGACTGAACTGCATTATTGCTGCATGGGCCCTCCCATTCTCGTACATGTCTCAACTGTGCACTGCGTTTAAAGACTTTCGTTGATTCTCACCCCTCTTGTGTGCGCTTCACACCGTCGTCCCCAAACGTGTAAGCGGCGACCTAGTTCTTCTAATACAAGTTTGCTTTTGCCACCAACATCTTACGTCTCTTCTTTATTCATTTCCTAGGCTGGATTTTGAGTGCATATTGTCGGATTAGTAGCGGCTCTCGAAGGGTGCATGTTGTGTGTCTGGAGTCTGTGAGTTTGCTTTCAAGCGAGATCTGTTACATGTCCATAGAAATAAACGTGAATCCGCAAGTCGCAGGAGAAAAAAGGTGATCCGCTTTACTGTTCAATGTGAAAAGCGTGATTCTGTCTGCTGTGTCGCTTGACCAGGTGTGCTTAGCAGATCCATATCATCTGTCGCTTACTTGAAGTGTTTTTGTGTGCGACAGGAAAGCATTGTTAATTGAATCCGACGACAACAAAGTTTGCAATTTCGGCGTTTGCTTGATGAAGCAAGGGCGTCTGGAAGAAGCTGAAGCCGTTCTTCAGAGAGTGACCGTAGCGTGTAGTGGCATTCGGTGGGCATCAGATTCTCATCTTAAATCCTATGAGCGCGCTCAGGATTTGTTAAAAGAGTTAGAGTCCTCCATAGGGTTGAAGGGATCTCATGATGATATTCTACAACAGTTGAGCTCATTTACCATTTCAGGTTGTAACACAGATGTGAGTGCTCATGACTCAACCTTGTGGCAACCTCAGCCAGCCATGCCACGTCAACCTCGTCGTGCCTCACGGTCTGCTCTGGAACAAGTTTCTCAGTCTAATATTGACCCGTCTATGTCTGGTGCCTTTATAGCTACTTCAAGATTTGGCCCTGCGCATCATACCAGACTGGAGATGGCCGGGAGCTATAGAACACAGTCTTGGCTGCAAGATGGTAGCTGCTCTGGAAGTTCCAGTGGTTGGGATGAAGATGATTTCGATGACGCATCTCCTGATGAATGCTCTATCAGATTTTTAAGGGTATCTGCACAAGTTTATCAGTTCCAACCCCACTGCTACTGAGAACGAGGAGATGCAATGTCATGTTGAGACCAGCTTGGGATGGAAGGTGAACGTGAAGCTCACAAATCTTTTCCTGTCACAACGGCGACCCCGCCAGCATGTGATATGGCATCAATTACTGGAGCTCAATCTTGTATCCCAGTTGCAAAGCCAACACAATCCCTCTCGTCGAAGCTTTCTAGGATGCTAATTAAAAAGTTTTTAGATATTGCTAAACCTCTTCCTTACCAGCACTCAAACTCAAGGGACGTTCCCTCACATCACAGTGACGTTGAGAAACAGAGTACTATCAAAGTTGAGGAGGAAAAGAGTATTTGGGATTTACTGGACTTCACTTTCAACCTGATGACCTCGACTTTGGTCGTGCCAGCAACAGGTTTGAGACCAATGATGAAATTCAGGACTCTTCTTTTAATCGTGAATTTGCAGAAAGAATTACTTTCATTTAACGACGTTTTTGCCTTAGAGATAAATATGAGGCGGCAACGAAGATTCCTGGTCGTACGCTTTTCTAGTGATCACTCTACCTAAGACCTTTCAGATGTGGGACTAGTCTCATCTGTGAATGACCAGCAACCGCAAATCACAGCCACACTTTTACATCAGCACTTGAGAACGCTATTGCAGGGGCGGTGGAGCAAGTTCTACATGTTAGATAAATGAAAGACAGGCTGCTCACGCTATACTCATGAGGTAAAAAGACTGGTATATCTCATTGCAGATTTTGTTTTCAGTAACATTGGATGTAATCTTTGAGAGCAATGTGGGAGAGTTAGAGCACAGTTGAAACGATGCGCAAGCGATTGTTGGCGATGTTGAGAAACACAGTAGGTGTATGCTCAGTTACGTGGAGAGGCAGAGCAGCTTATCACCTCGAGTGCAAAGCACCAAACCGTCTCTACGCATCGCAAACAGGTCCATTAGTTTCATGTGACTCATTGTTCTTCACAAACGCCATGTATATAATTGAGTTGGAGATGATTTAAAGAGACGATGAGTGACGATGAGCCTGTCTTTGGATCTATCAACATTTTCCCATCTCTTTTGACGTGTTCTGAGGATATTTTCCAAATGGTCAGAACCAGTTTATTAGAAGAAAGCTTTGAACCCTTCACTCACTCAAGATACAAACAAAGGCTACTAAAACTCGTGTGCTAGCTCTGCTGATTGTCAGAGCTGACGCCTGGGTTTTCATGTCTTGCAAAATAGCGCTTGAGGATGTGCATTGGTCGGTGTGGCTGATTTTCGGTGTGGCTGCCTATGCCTGGCATTTCCTGTTTACTGAGAGAGCATGCACAAGTAACTACCCAAATGCCAGTCCATGTGCACCACTCCCAACGCCTCCTCTCAACCTCCAAAGATGTGAGGTACTTAGGTTATAAATAGTTAAGTTTTCTCCGTTTTCAGAAGTGCGCAACTTGTTCTATTGTTTTACAAATTTTTACGTCACACATATAAGCTTGATACAATCAATAAAATCAAACCAACCCACTAAGTGAATATGCATTCCTGCTAGTAGATGGTCCAACTTCTCTGCAATCGCTGGGTATATATAGTGACGATTGAATCAGCTAATCCCATCCGTAAACAAGCCCACGCCCCTTCGAATAAACTGGCTTTAGGAATGTCTTTCCTCAGATATTCATAATTTTCTATGCACTCAATCAAATAGTCTGTATCAATGAACCAGCTCAGCTTGGGACACCTTGGTTAAGCCAGCTTCATGTTAAAAAGAGTATCAGCCCACATGTGTACCTTTTCTAAAGCTGCTCCTATACTGGCACATTTGTAAACGCATCAAAAGTGGGTGTGAGGTGCTCATCGCCAAGACTCAGGGTTCCAGCAAACAAGAAATGCCAGCCACACCAAAAATTTATTGAAGAGTATTTACTGAAGAGCTGCAGATCAGGGTTCAGATTTAGTAAACTGAAGGTCACGGAGGTCCTCTCGCAATTCTTGATGTTTTTGTGATTAGGTTCACACTGTTGGGGTTGGGGTTGATGGTCTGATGTGGTTTTGGACAAACGCAGAGAGTGTTTATCGAGTTTGAGATTATCTTGTGCTAATGTGCCTTTTTCATGTATCTGAAGGAGCTCGATTGTAAATTTTGTTCTCTTCGCTAGGTATACCAAAAGATGGAGGCGACGTCGTTGTTGAGGTCGTGGTGGGTTGGAGAAGCAACCAACTCTTCTCCTTTGGATGGTGGAACGAAGCCAGGTGACATTGAAAAGGTACAGTGCTATCATATTTACAAATCGTCCATGTGTGGAGAAATTAGGAATAACAATTTGATTTGATGGATATTGTAAGTAGTAGTTTGGAGATTGTATAAATAATTTTGGTCATTCTTAAATGCAATTATTAGATAAAAAATTATAAACTCTAAGCTTTTTTAAAACTTTTGATGGTATAGACTAGTGGAGTGTATAAACTAAGTAAGCCTAAGCCTCCAAGGAAAGTTGAAGTGGAGATTGTGTTCATCTATGGATTACAATTATATGAGCATAGCAATACATATTGGACAACTTGGATAGGTGGGAAAGGTTGCAAAGAGTTTGTTGGCCAATAGAACCATTGACACAAATACAAGTATTCTTACAAGAACATTTTATGAGCAACAATATTGTTTAAAGTTTACTTTAAATTCAAAGGAATTTCGATAAGATCCTTCTCCTATACCTATCTTGTTTCTTATGCAATACAATCAAAAACTCATCTTATAATCCATAAATTATTCTTTGAAATTCCAACTCATTCTTTATTTTAAAAAACTCTCTTTTAAATCTTTGTAAACTTCAGTCAATACTCTTGTTCTAGAAAACACTTGTATTAAACCAAAAAATATAAAATTCTAATTAATTAAAGTTGATGGAATAAATATATAAAAAATAAAGAGTGAATATAATACCTTTTTGTAGAAAAAAGAATGTACCTATTAATAAAAAAAATAGAATAGATGATATAACAAAACTTTAAATACATCAAATAAAAATTAAATTTACAAACAATTACACATTATTTAAAAAAAAATTATAATTGAATAAATTCTCTTGCATTTTTTTTTGAGTTGCTAGTAGGTACTTCTCATTCTTCTCATAGTTTATTGTCTTTTTGATGCTCTTCCTATATTCAATTCTCTCCTCAAAAAATCCACATATTTAAATACTATAATATTGATGTAACTACAAGGATAGAAGCCATTATACATTAAGATAATATATAATTCACCTACAGTATTTATTTATTTGACTTTTTTTCTTGTTATTTTATGATTTGTCCAACAATAGATTCAATACTTTATTCTAACAACTAAATGAGTGGAGAGAGAGTCCATGTATCAACTATCTATTAAATTAGAGTAAGAAAAGTTTTAAGTTATGGTCAATAATTTGTTTGGATAGAATGGTAGTTAAATGGATTTGGATTCTCTCAATCTATAGAGTACTTTAGAATAAGAGCCCCATGGAAATGAATATGCCTCATCGATATTAAGCATTACATTTTGTTTACTTTTGGATAACAAATAGAAATATTGTCTTCTTGAATCCAAGTACCCTTTGAAGACTAATGAGATCTTTGAAGATCTTTTTATTTTTTCTTTATTTTGGTTGGTTGTTTTTCCATTTTTTTGTTATCTACCTACTTATTCAATTGTAGATAGCAACAAGCACTAAAGAGTCTATTTTTTTATTTTATTTTTGTTATTTTTTTTGTTTTTTTGGTCATCCATTACTTTTTTTATTCACTTGTTCATAGGTATGAAGCTATTGCTGCCAGAGTGAGGGATGAACTTTGTCTACATAGCTCCTT
The DNA here is from genome assembly GCF_059467195.1 of Physcomitrium patens. Taxonomy (NCBI): domain Eukaryota; kingdom Viridiplantae; phylum Streptophyta; class Bryopsida; order Funariales; family Funariaceae; genus Physcomitrium; species Physcomitrium patens. The sequence continues at coordinate 14,837,929 of NC_143414.1, read as the reverse complement.
GATCTAATAAGTTCCTTTGATCATGAGTTTTCTATTGAATTTTTTCTATGTTTCAGAGATTAATTTGTAGAGACAATAGAGACGGATTTTAATGAAAAGAAATAGTATTGTATATTTGCATATATTTGATAATATTTCTTAAATAAATAAATAAATAAATAAATAATCTTATTCAATTCAAAAAATTAAAAAAGTATTATGATTATGATTATTATTATAATTATAATCTGAAACTATAATTTTTTCAACATGCTTAGGTTATTTTAAGAAAATAAAAAAAGATTTTTTTTATTGAGTGCAAGTATCTTTAGTACTTCAAGTTCAAAAACCATAGCTTATGAATTGTTATTGTTGAAAGTATTAAAAATAGCTAGAACTTTTTATAATATTTACTATAATTTATAATAAATATTGTAACTATAGTATTTGGAATATAGTAGAAAAAAATTGTTTACTCAAAAATTAGAGGGTTTGGAATTAGAATAAACAAATTATAGCCGTTTGATATTAAGGTTTCTTTAAAAACACATTGAGGATACAAAGAATTGTACGATTTCTTTTGAAAATTAAAAGATGCAGCTACAAGGATGATTTTAAGACCTACATCTTTTATAAAAGAATTATTATATTTAGAGTTTGTATGAAGGAATTATAGAGAGTTGAAGATAGTAAATGTAATTCAAAGGCATAAAGTAAACCATTTTGTTGATAGTAATGGTTGGAGCCATATCTTGAGTTTTTGGATGAATTTTTGGCTCAAATTTTTCAAAAGTATGAGCTATTGTGTTAAAAAGCTATATACCACTTTTAGTAGCATTTGAGCTTTTAATTTGTGAGATATGAAGAAATTTTCATGCAAGTGTATATAAACAAGGATTTGAAGCTATTGCTAGGATTTTGGCGATATCTCAAGATCTGTAACAAATTTATAGTTGAAATTTGTTGTAGTAGTTGTTTGAAGTATATAAGTATTTTTTGTAAATTTTGAGGCTATTTGTATGGTTCGATTGAGAGATATGAGCCATTGAAATTCGGAAAAAATTCACTTTAAGAATATATAAAGGTTTTAAATATTTTTATCATATTTTGGATGTTCTTTGGTACTTAGGGCTTATGTATTGATGTAATTGCCCTTAAAGGGATAATATTATATATGAACTTGGTACTTTTATATCTTGAGACTTGATTGAGTAATTAGTGGCAACCAAAAGCCCAACGCTTTCTTGAGGCAAAGTCTCTCTACCTCAAGAATGGTTGTTTATTGAAAAAATTTCAAGATGGCAAACTTGAAATTTGATGGCCATGTCTAGAGAAAATGTGTTTTATTTCTAAGAAGGGATATTTTAAATAAATTTTGCTAAAAGGTTTTTTTTATAAAATTTAAATATACAATATTTGCACTTTTAGTACCTCGGAGTTTGATCAACTATGGAGATGTGTGTGCCAATAGTTATTACCTTTCAACTACCATTCTATATAGGCATGAGATTTTGGTTCTTATAAAGAATCATAAAATTATTGAAAAAATCTTTCTTGTGATAAATACTTTATATCAGATTGCAATTTGTCCTTTCATTATATTTAATTTTGTATCGTCTATCACATAGATTTACGTTTCTCTCTGGCATGGAAAATTGAGACATCCATGATCTACATTATTTTGGAATATAATTCTATGTATATTTGGACATAATTTAAGACCTAGTGATGCAAATTCTATCAAATTATGTCATGCATATGTGCAAGGCAAGATGATTGCTTGGCCTTCAATTTGAAAACTCCCATGAATGTTACTACCAATGCTTGAAAGATTGAATAGTAATATTTGTGGTCCCATTAATCCAATATTTGGATCATTTTGTTATTTTTTATTTTTTGTTAATGCATTCGATAAAGAATCACATGTTTCATTTTTATCAACTTGAAACATGGTATTTGCCAATCTTATATCTATGCTTATTTATTTTTGGGCATATTTTCTTAAGTATCCTATCAAAATATTATGTATAGATAATATAAAAGAATTTGCATCAAAGTTTTTTGAAGACTATTATACTATAATATGGATTGAATTGACATATTATGTTCCATATGAGTATGCTCAAAATGGACCTATAGAATCATTTACAACTCATTACTTGTCCACTCCTTCTTCAAGCAAATTTACCTGTATCTATATAGGGTCATGTAATTTTACATGTTGCAACATTAGTACGCCTTTGTCTTTCTTGTCTTCAAAATTATTACACTATAAGAGTTCATTTTAAGTTGTGTTTTTAATGTATCTCACATGTGGGTGTTAAGTTGTTGTATTTAGATTTTAGTACCAAAACTTCAATGACATACCATTAGAGCTCATCAACAAGGAGGCATATATGTTGGTTTTGATTCACCAAGTATTATTTGTATTGCTAATCTATATGCTGGTACATTATTATGTGCACATTTTTAAAATTGTTGTTTTAAAGAGAATGTATTCTTATCTCTTTCAAGAAGAGTATTTAATCAACAAAGAATTAGAATACTTACATTTGGAGTACTAAAAATATTTACAATAAATCTTGATCTTAAAACATCTTTAGTTGAAATTGAAGTTGTCAAGATTTTGTATCTAATACAAATATTAGATGAAATATTTGATGGCTTCAATGATGTGCCTTACATTACAAGAATTTTCATTAATAAGGCTCAGAATGCACCTGTTTAGATTGCAATATGACTAACTGATATACCTCAAGTTATAACATTAAAAACTAAAAGGACTTGTAGAGCAAATAAGTAATCATGTAAGAAGAAGGCTATAACATTTATTGATTCTGGTATTGTTTTTGTAGAAGTTCCTACTAAATCTGCAAGACCATGAGTTAATAATAATATATCCATGTAAATTATATCTTTACCTTATGTAATAAAAAATCTTAAAAATAGGAAGAATAAAACCAAGTTGAGTACAAAGTTATTTATTCTTTATTGTACTAGAAATAAAATTTTGAATAAACTATCTATTTCAATAGATAAATCATTTGCATGCATGATTATAAAAGCCCTTTATTACAAGGAAGAAGATCTTGAATCTCAAACCATTAAGAAAATTATGCATCACTCTGATTGATTAAAATAGAAAACTGCCATAAAGGAAGAGTGTGCCTCTTTGTGTAAGAAAAAAGTCTTTGGTTTAATTGTGAAAACTCTTACATCTTGCTTTGTAGGATATAAGATGATATTACTACACAAGTGAGATACTAAAGGTCAAATAACTTGCTATAAAGTTTGTCTTATTGCCGAAGGATTTATCCAACAATTTGGCATTGATTATAAATCCATATATTTTCCAATCATGGATTCAATTACATTCCAATATATTATTGGAATGGGAGTTCATGCCACCTTTGAGATACAACATGGATTTAATAACTCATAGATGTAATAACTGCGTATCTATATGGTTCTTTTGATGCAGATATTTATATGAATGTTCCACCTAATTTAGAAATAAGAATTACAAATGGATATGCTCTAAGACGATATTTTAGTATTAAATTTCATAAGGCTTTATATACTCTAAAATAATCTAGATGCATATAATATCACCATCTTTAAGATTATTTAAATAAAAAAAAATTATAATTGATCTATTAATCCTTTGTTTGATTATTAAATAAGATAAAATTAGTTTTTTAATCGTCTATATATATATATATTGATAATCTTAATCTAATGAATAGTAGATCTACATACACTGCAGTTACTAACTTAGTTGTCTATGACTTTGAAATGAAAATGCTAGGGAAAACAACTTTCTACATTGGTCTTTAGATTATGCATCTCACAAATGATAGCATTTTTCTCTATCAATTAATTTATTTCTAATATCTTATTTGTCTCTTCTTTCAACTTTACTCCAGTAATTTTTATCTCTTCAAAGTTATATTCATCATTTTTTAAAATACACAAGTTATATAAATATAAGGAAGTAGTAAAAATATTAATAATATTTTAAAGAGACATATCAATTCTATTCAATAAAATATACTATTTTCTTTTTAATATTCTAAAAATAATTTTTAATAATGTTTTTTGATTAAATAAAATTTTAATATATTTTTTTTAAATAATAAATAAAACCATGATCTTTTAGAATAAAAAATATTAGCAATGAATCCAAAAGGGAGAAAAAAAAAACTTTCATAGTCTTATTTTTAATTTTAGATTTCTAGAATAATATATAATTATGAATTTGACCACACCATCAAAAATCATAGTTCTAAAAACTTCATTTTGCATCAATAATTCTTTAGAATAATATCAAAGACATAAATTTCAAAGAACTAAAAAATCAATAAATTCTTGTATCATTCAAAAAGACTAAAAAGTCACTCAAAAAGAATATAATATTAAATTAGAATAATTATTACCAAAGACAAGAAGACTAAAAAGTCTTGAAACAAAACTAAGGATTAGAATGGCATTGATAACAATGAAAAAGACTTCACACTTGCTTCCATATATATTATCTAACTAAAAGTTGTATGACAACATTGTATAAGATCTCCAACATATGTTCAATTTATACGACATGTATTTTAACTTGTAAGTGAGCTTTCATGAGTGCCACATTGTTAGCTTGTACTATAAGCTACTCACATATGCGAAATATAGTTAACTTGTTGGCCAAATTTTTAACCTACTAATCAACTTTAAATATGTATAAAATCAAATATGCATCTTTGAAACTTTGCCACAAAATAATATTAAATCTACCTATATTTTCCTTTGATTTAGTATTTTTTTATCTAAGAAAATATATATGTCTATGATATTATTCCTTATTTCTAGGGAAAAATTCTACAAGTAACACTCATCATATGTTAAAGAAGTTGAAAGTGCAGTGAATTGTATTTGCTACATACTCTGATCTTTGTTCCATTTGAAGATGCTTCATAGGTTTTTTTAGCCACCAATAGTATCCTATACTAAGACTAAAAGACCACCCTATTATTTAATCATTATTAAGGTCTTTGAAACTCTTTTCAAATAAAACATTTAAAATATTGTCAAGAATTGTTTCTATCTCTAATAAAATCACCAAACATTGAAAGTCTCTTCCAAGGTTGTCATATCAAATGTGTTACCATCTATTTCAAGTAAAATATGCCATTCTTAAGAATCTTCATATCTATTGTTTTGCTTTAAAGGCTGTGACAATTATAATATCTCTTTTGATAGGTCAAAAAATGAAAGCTCTTGAGTTGAATTTATTGATTATTGATTTTCTATCTTTTTAGCACCACAAATACTCAAAAATTATAGATAAAAATAAAAGCTAGAATGATATCTTCTTTGAACCTTGTTTTTTTTATAGGAAAGATTTATTATTCATTATCTTAATTTTGATAGATTTCATTGATGAAAAGTATCAACCATCTTTATTGGCTCTCATGTACATTCATTAATATTATATCTATACTAATAAATAAGATATTTCATCCTATTTTGATGCCACCCTGAATCTAAGACTTCTACTTCAAATTTTTGATTATTATCTACTTCTACAAGAAGAAGTGGCATTTGTCTTTTTTCCAAAATATTTACTATCTTATATGGTTTAAGAAGAGATACATAGAATATGGAATGGATTTTTATAGATTTTAGTAGATGTAATTAGTAAGCAATTAGATTGATTTGTTTATAAATACAAAATAATCCAAGTCTACAATAATCCAACTTATCACATGGACAATTAATCTTCATATTGGAACAAAGTAATCATACCTTATTACCAACATATAATTGAAGTTGTTTTTTGTGATAAGCATCTACATTGGTCTTTTGTTGTTCTTGAGCTTCTTTTAATTGTGCCTTTATTATTACATATAGCTCAAATAAATAATTTTATAAATATTTTATCATAAGATTATTATTTTTTGCAAAGTCAAAAGCATCAAATCATAGATGATAACCATAATTACCAAAAAAAAAGGTGTTTGTTGCATAAAAAAATTTATCATGTTATTATAAGCAAACTTTTCTAATATCAAAAGAATTGTTCAATCACTTTATTGATAGTTGATAGTACACTTTAAATACTATTCCAAATCTTAGTTTACTTGCTTTATTTGTTCATTAGATTAAAGATAAAAAATTGAGGATAACTTCATGTCTATATTTAAAATCTCAAAAATAATTTTTTAAAATTCTAATACAAATTACATCCCTCTATCCAATATAATATCTTTGGCCAATCTGTGATAGTGATAGATATTAAAAAAAACTTAAGTTATTTCTTCATTTGTGGTAAATCTTGAATATGGTACAAAATAAGTTATTTTAATAAAATAGTCTAATATTATAAATATAGAATTATAAGAATTTGAAACTAGAAGATCTATGATAAAATCTATAAAAATAAAAATAAAAATAAAAACCATAATTTCTTTGGAATAAGTAATGGCTAAAGAAGTCTATAAGGTTGATTACAAAGAATTTCTGATCTTAAACAAATGTTACATGATTGTACAAAGACTTTGACTGCCATCTATATTTGAGGCTATTAAGAATCTTTTGATATTAGCTCCAAAATCTTATTGTATTTAATGTATTTGGTTGCTAGAAAGTCATAATGAGCTTAAAGAATACATAATTGTGATTTGTATTTTGGAATATATAATCATTCTTTAAAATAAAATAGATTATTTTTAAACTCAAACTTTGAAGTATCATGAGACTTAAAAGAATTTTTAACATCATAAACAAGAAGATTAGAGGATGTATTCAATTGAAAAAGGTTGAATCAACAGTCAATATTGATTTTATTGCTTAAAGATGAAAATACTCTTAATTTAAGAGAATTATTCTTGTTAATTAAAAGCTTTATCTCTTTCTTTTCATGCAAGATAAGAATGCTTGAAAATAACATCTAATAAACCTTATTGTTTTTCAAGTTAATAAGTGAACTTGATAAAAAAAACATGATCCAATAGGCTTGATGACAATTCAAAATACGTGTTATAAAATACTTAAGATTCTTATAATTTGCATATACAATAACTAGACTATAAGTGCCTTCTAGATAATGATATTTTCATATTTTGTAAAGTTTGTTTGAAAATATACTTGGCATATAGTTGTATAAGATAAAATAGAACATAGAATAAAAAAATCATAACAATTCTAATAAAATTCTAAAACAATTTCAATTAAATTATAGCAAATGAATCTTTGATTAAATTATAGAAAATGAATCTTTGATTAAATTATACAAAATAAATCTTTGATTAAATTCCAAAAGAGACTCAAAAAACTTACAAAAAAAACATTAAGAAATCATAAATTAATCTTAAAAAAATATTAAAAATAAAAATCTTAATTGAATCTTAATGAAATCTTAATACAATCTTAAAAAAATCCTAATAATATCTTAAATAAATTTTATCTAAATTTTTGATCAAATCCTAATGAAACCTTAATAAAATCTTAAACAAATTCTAATCAAATTCTTAGCTAAATTTTTATGAAATTCTTATTAAATCCTAATTAAATCTTATTAAAGTTTTAAATTAATCTTAATTTAATTTTAAATCATTTCTAATTAAGTCCTAAATAAATTTTAAATCTTAATCAAATCTTAGATTAAACTCTAATAAAATCTCAGATCAAATCTTAAATCTTATCCAAATCTTAATCAAGCCTTAAATCAAATTCTAAATAAAATCTAATCAAATCCTAAATCCTTATTAAATCCTAGACTAAATCTTGATGAAATCTTGAAAAAACCTTAAATAAATCTTAAATAAATTTTAAATCTTAAATCAAATCTAATCAAATTCTTAATAAATCCAATAATAGATTAAAACTTCAAAAACTAATGATCAAACCTTTGATATTGAATAACATCTTGCATACTTTTTAATAACTTAATCAAAAATAAATACAAGAAATATAAAATAAATTGCACATATCAATTGAGAGAAATATAAGATAATCCATTTAGATGTTGGACAACCTCCTTCTTTAATCTTAATGCTAAGCTCTCAACACCAATAACTCTTTTTTAAATTATTGAATTACTCTTAAAATTCACAAAATATTAGAAATCAAGTCTACTATCCATATAAGTAATTTATACTTCAATCTTATTTGCATATTGATAAAGAGCTTAGAAACTCTTATTGACCCTCAAGCTCTAATATTTGAGATCTAAATCCACTTTAACTTCAATAATCTTTAATTTAATTATTTTATTAAGTTCAAATTTATAGCACATATTTAGTTTAACTATACTTATAAATGCCCAAAATTTTACTTATAGAACTATTACAAAATTCACGAAATTGTCCAAAATATCAATCTTATATTATTGCACAAAAAACACAGTCACCTAAAACCATCTTGATTTTGTAAAGCTCTTACAGAGTTAATTCAAATTCAAATTCTTTAAAATTAACACTTAAAAAAAATTAATTCTATATGCATTCAAATTCTATTCTTGGATTTACAAAAATAATTCCAAAAAAATCATAGGTACTTGGTTTTGAGCCTTGAGGTCTAATTTCAACATTAGTTAGCAACTAGTCTTCTTTGGATATTAATTCGTATTTTTTTGAAATATTTTTTTATAAAATCAATTCTTAATTCCATCTTACATATATTTATATTCTTTATTTTTTTAATCTATATTATTTCTCCTTATTTATAGATATACATAATAAGTAGAACTTATTTTCATAAAAGGTAGTTCTAACACTATAAGAAATTACTACCTACATATTTTTTATCTTTATTTTTTTATTATATTTTTTAATTAGGCTCTTTTATAATAATTTTTTTTTACTTAATGGTTGTATTATTACACAATAACACCATTCTTAAAGTAAATCCATGATTACAAGAAATCTTTTATTATTAATCTTTGCTGTTTAAAATTTTTTAGAATGAAAAGCTACATTGTATAGTTTATAATTTATTCCTATTTCTAACAATACTACACCTATAATAAAGTTTGATGTATCTATTATTAAAAAAATTACACCTTAAAAAAGTCAATATAATATAAGATTTGTACAAAAATAAATATTATCTTTAAAGCTTTAAAAGATATTTTAGCTTCTTTGCTCTACTTAAATTTGTCTTTACAGATAAAATGAATAAGAGGGCTTGTAATTTTTTAAAAAGAATTGATGAAAGTTTAATAATAATTGAAAATTTTCAAAGAATATTGTACATCCTTGACTATTTTTTGAAGCTTCCAATCTATGATAGCTTTTACTTTCTTAGGATCCATTATAAGACCATCAATTGAAATGATGTATCTTAAAAGTCAACTTGAATAATAAGAAATATATAATTTTCAATCTTGGCATATGATTCTACATCTCTTAGTTTTTTTAATATACAAAAAATGTAAAATTTATATTTTTATGTATTCTTAGAATAGATTAAAATCACATATAGATAAAAGACAACAAGTGTAGTATATATAATAAAAGCTCTCTTCTTTTGCAATATGCATACAAATTCTTGTACATACCAATAAGGACTTGGATGTATTAGACTTATGGATTTTTATTTGACTAATAGAATCTTGGACTAATCTACAAGAAAAATTAAAGTTACAAGAAATGTAATCTATTTGAGGGTTACGCTTTTTTAGCTATAATAATATTAAAATAATTAGATTAAAAAGAGATCTAATCACATTAAATATTACTAAGCTATTATGATCTTTAGTTTCCACATCTAAAAGAACTATTTTTTAAGTAACATCTTTAAAAGACAATAAATGATCATCTATGACTTCTACATGCAAGAGTTTATTTTTCCTAAGTAAAGATATTTCTTATTTTTTAACAAAGGCTAAACCTATAGAACAAGCTAAAGCTCTTGAATCTAAGAAGATAAAGACTTTATAATTTTTTAGATCTAAAAAAATTTCTATTGTAAAACAAGATGGAAGATATCATAGAAGAAAAAGACATTTACTAGGTATTATATAAGATTCGAACCACATGGTCTTTATTGTAGTTGGAAAAAATTATTTTTCAATACATCTTTTTCTTTGGTAAGTATACTCCTCATTCTATGATTGTATTGCTTCTTTGAGAAATATTGAGTAGTGTGCTTAGGTTCTTCACAATATAAGCACAACCCTTCTTGTTAAATCTGAGTCTTTTTTAGCTCAGTGAGATGTTTGAAATGTATAATATCAATTTGCATAGGATTTGATCTTAATAAATAAGCTTATGTAAACTTAGAAGTTGTTGCCATGACTTGACTTGTACCTCTTCATCCAAACCTTTGTTCTTAGTATCTTTCAAAGAATTGATTGTTGCATGTAATAACTTCATCAATAAATTACTCTAATAAGTCTATTCTAGACATTGTCAACAATAAATCTTTAATATTGTCTTCTAATCCATATCAAAATTGATAAGGACTTTGACATTTTAATCCACATTGTAAGTAAGGTTTTGAAATTTTATAGCATATATAGTCATTGAACGTAATTATTGTTATAAAAATAGGAATTAAATCTCTACTATTCTTTTTCAATCATTTTTTCCAAATGTGGCCAAAAAGACTTCTAAAAATGAATTCAAATCATAAAGGAATCATGATTTTTTTTCCATCAAAGATAAAAATCAAAAAAGAATACTCTTGCAAAGAAGTGCACCTATGAATCCAACTTGAGTAAATTCATCAAGGTGTTGAGAAGGATGCAACTTTAAAAAGAACTTCACATATTATAGAAACCTTTAAAATTTTGATCTTGTTTTATTAAACTTCATTGGCATACTTATCCTTGCTTCCCTCATACTTATAGAAACAAGGCATCTTACATTCAATTAGGAACTTAATCCACTTGCTTTTCTTAATTGCACAACTTTTTGGTATAGAATTTGAACTTGTTGTTGATCTCTTCTATATGCTTAGAAATAGTACCTCCATGATTTTTATTAAAAATACATGAGATTTTAATCCTAAGAATGTTGATAAGTTCGTGAAGATCTATAATAGTTATAAATCTATTTTTACTTTTATCATGAATAGCATTCATAATTTTTTCTTCTACATACAGCTTAAATAAATCTACAAATCAAATTAAAAGAGGATAATCTAGAACCTTCAATACTAAATAAAAATTTCTACAAAGAGAGGTAGTCAACTCTTTTTATAAAAAATAATTAGTATTTAAAAAATAAAAAGTTAATTTAAAAATAAAAATTTTGTAACCTCCAAAATATAATAATAGAAGTAATGTAATTCACTCACTTCTAAAAAAATAAAAACAACAAATTAGCACTCTTGTTAAAGTGTTAAGGATATCAAATTTAAAAAACTAAAAGATCAATAAATTCTTGTATTACTCAAAAAGATTAGAAAATCACTCAAAGATGGCATAATATTAAACTAGAATGACTATTGCCAAAGACAAGAAGACTAGAAAGTCTTAAAACAAGACTAAGGACTAAAAAAGTATTGACAAGAGTGAAAAAGGCTTCATTCTTGCTTCATATATATTATCTAATTATGAGCTACATAGCGACATCTTATAAGATCTCCAATATATGTCCAATTTATTAGATACATATTTTAACTTACAAGGCAAGTTTTCTATATGCACGCCACATTGTTAGCTTGTATCACAAGCTATCTACACATGCATCACATAGCAAACTTGTTGGCGAAGATTTTAACCTACCAATCAATTATAAATATGCATAAAGTCAAATATGCAAGAATGAAGCTTCTAAGAAGTTATACCATAAGATAATATCAAATCTAATTACATTTACCTTCTACCTAGTACTTCTTATCAAAGTAAATATATATGTCTATAACAAGTAAATAAGAATAGAATTCCTTGCAGCAATAATAGAAAGTAGGATCATGGTAGGGTGAATATAGAAATTTAACTACCATCTATTATACTTAGCATTATCATAAGTCTATGCTAATTTTTAAACTCATTAATAATTTGCATAATCAAATAAAAATAAAATTTTCATATACTATTAGTTGCAAAATATTCTTAATTGTTTTATAGCATTTCTTCATAATATCTAAATTGGTTCTAAGTGGTAGCTCAAATAAATCTCCAACCATTATTAAATTATTATCACTACCTAAACAATAAAGAATTATATCAAGTCTATATTCTACAAAAATATTTGGTCTTAAGTACATATCTTACTTCTTTAAGGCATGCTCTAAAAAAAATACACAAATACTTAAATATAAACATACTCACATTCAACAACTTTCAAAAACCATCCATTAAATATGATCTCAAAAGATTACATTCCAAAAAACCTCCATCTTACAATCTTCTATATTAAAAAACAACCTTCATTATCATTTGTGCATTATATTGAAAAATTGCAAGTTCTTGCAATCCTACAATGCTTACAATGACATACTTCATAACCATAAAAATTGAAAGCGGAACAATCATGCATACTATTCTAGGATTCGCAGCTACTCATAAAAAATAAAAAATAAAGTCATGAAATGAAGTAGTTGAAATAGTGTAAAATAGGTTGGGTCCTTGTAAACGATATGGGCCATGGCAATTGGACTTACCTTTTGGGCTTTCTCACTCTAACCAGCCGAAAGTCACATTTACTTACATATTATTGAACTTCTAAATTAGCCTTTGCCCAATTTTAAGTGGAACTGTCCAGGGTTTGCTCAACCAAATGGCCATAGTGTGAAGTGGCCCTCATTCACTCCCTTGTGAAACAAAAGTAACAATAAAAAGGTAAACAATTGCATCTAATGCCACAGAGAGAATGGTGAGTGCGAAGAGTCTGTCTCTGGGAGGATAATCTCAGTGGATTGATATCTGCTTCGGAGGGTCCTGGTTTCCATGGTCCCAGTTGACACACATAACTATTGACTGACTCCCTTTATTTTAATCAACCCTTTTTTGTTTTGAACTTTTTTGTTTATTGTTTTTTTGGGTCTTGCTGGCTTTTACTGTGAAGCTTAGACTGATTGGTGGTGGCTTTGCGTGTTGAGAGCCATGCCGGTGAGCGTGGAGAGCTGATTCTTCAGCGGAATCCTTGAGCTTTGCGGTTGCGATTCTGGTTATCCTCCTTTTTCTGGCTGCTGTGGCGGTTGAGGAAGTTTTTGTAGCTGGTGTTGTTGGGAGAATGGTAGCCCGACCTTAGATGATGAGCTCGTCCAAGCTTTCGAATTTCGATTAGGTTGTTTTGTCCGGTTGCCAACTGCGAGTTGCAATTTTCTTGCAGGATTTTCACGTCAATGCAGCTGCGATTGATGAGTATTCTGATAGCGCCTGGCTTCTGCAGTGAGCTTGTTCCCCTGCTCTGTTGAATTTCACCTTTCGCCCAACTTCGCGCTGTAAGAGCACATTGAATTGTCTGCATTTTTTCAGTGACACTCGAGCTCAATTGGGTACTCTGAAATTTTGATATTCGCAGGAGGGTTGTGTAGTGGATTCAGGGTCCGTGGGGTTCTTCACCGAGAATGCAGTTGACGATGTAATCTGTCATTCTTTGGATTCTGATGGCTAAACCCCTGCTTCTCCCCGCCACTACTGCCCCGGTTCTCAAGAATCATAAGAAAGGTTTAGTCAATGAAACATCCCTATCCTGCAGTTATCCTACTGGGTCGAATTACCACTTTAGAAGCAGTCCTCACCAAAAATTAGCTTGGGATCAGCGAGTTGTGGTGGTAGCGGTCTCAAGGAGAGGCTGGAAGCTACTGAAAGCTGCGCAATCCCAGGAAAGATTAGGTCTCGGTAATGTGGCATTTGGAAGGGCGACCAATTCCCCTTCATGCTTCGGATGCCATGACCAAAGGGTTCGCAGTGTTCAAGCTACATTGCAAGAGAAGGATGGGGTTGCACTGGATGAAGAGAAATCAGCGGCTATGGAGACTTTGGAGCTTCTGGAGTGGCCCCGAGTGTGTCGTGCAGTGGCTTCGTTTGCTGCAACGACATTGGCCAAAGAGCAGCTTCAGGTGTTGGAGATTCCGGCAACGAGGGAAGCGAGTGAAGCTTTGCTCGAATTGACGAGTGCTGGCGTGGAGTTTATTTCTTTACTGGGCGGGCCCTTCGAGTTGGGCGTGTTGCGAACACAAGTGGTACAGGAATTCGGTTAACCCTATGCCATTTTCGCAAAGAAAATATCATGAGGAATATTTTTCCATGACCACTGTTCTATGCATTTTCTACGTGCAGGTGAAGGATTGCATCCTGCGCATACGCAAGGGTATGGTAGTATCTGGAGTTGAGGCCCTCGCCGTCGCAATGCTTCTGCAAACCAGCGGGAACGTGCGGCGCCAGGTCTCGAATACTGCACAGGAGTTCCAGGACAGGCAAAGTGTTCTGGAGCCAATCGTGGATATGGTTGGTCCCCTGAAATATTTTCGTGGACATGCTGCAACGTAGACTACGTCCTTTCAAACTTGTGGGATTGATGTGGACAATGAGCTTGCAGGTTTGATGAAACTAAATTTTTTTACTTACCTTTGGCAGCTCGGTCCTATGGCGACGCATCCTGAGCTTGAGAAGGGCATATGGAGGATAATAGACGAGGATGGCACAGTCAAGGATAGTGCTGTAAGCTTGTACTACCATAACCTGGAGTGAATTCTTTGTTCAAAGCTGGAAGCTGTTCTGTGTTATTGAGTTGTAGATCCTTGAGCAGTATATTTAACTGAAAACATTGAGTATTGTGTGTGCAGAGTCCGGAGCTCAGGAAAGCTCGTATACAAGAACGTTCAGTTGAGCAACGGGTATGTCTTTAGATTTGATTTTGAGTAATGAAACTCGCCTCTCTGTTTCTTCATCTGAGTTTGTTTTTTTGTGCTAACTTCTCTAGGCTTGTGACATCTTCAGCTTCGAGAGCTTTTCAACAAAATATCACGCGACAAGGGAGCCAACATCCAATCTGAGGTAACATATTGTTTTTTATCCGTTGATTCGCAAATACGTAAGAGGATTTAATTTGTTGATCATAATTGGTCTCTTAACACTTACTAAAAGAACTCACGTGCTCTTTCAGGAGGTCGTGCTAGTGGATGGAAGAATGTGCTTGGTGGTGGCTTCGGACAACCGCAGCAATGTTCCAGGGCTTCTTTTACGAAGGTACCGCGTGCTGTTGTTGCTACTTTTCCTTGCCATTCGTGGCTCTCAGGTTTCAGATGTGAGGTTTTCTGTAGTGCTTCCTGTCTCACCCTCATTATCGTATATTATTGAATGACCAGTGGCTCTGGAGCAACTTCGTACATAGAGCCAGCTGGTGCAGTGCCCTTGAACAACAAGCTCAGCGAAGCCCGAGCGGAGGTTGCCAAAGCAGAGTACAATGTTCTTTCGAGATTAACTGACCAGGTAACGGGTTTTGGGTCTTTAGAGCTGAACTATTCTTGACGGTGCAGCATGATTCTTTTCCCTCGTGAGTATAATCCACTTCTCGTAATTTGCAGAAAATGGAAGCTCCCGCTTTATTTGCACACTACTCATGAACGTTTTTGTTTGGGATGTGCAGCTGAGACCTTACCTAGACGACATTCAGTTTTGTCTCAATATTATAGTCCGCCTCGATGTGGTACGTGATCTTCAGATAGTTGATAATATTGGTCCATCTTATGACTTTATCTTCCTTTGATTACCTGAAGAGTTAACTGTTACGTCAGAATTGTGATACCTTGTAATTGGCCACTTATATTTAGTTTTTTTGTTTGTAATGGGAAGATAATGGCTCGTGCGAGGTATAGCACATGGTTAGGGGCCACCAAACCTACATTTATCGACACCGAATCTCAAAGCCTTGTTAGACTGCAATTGCGAAGAGCTAGGCATCCCCTGCTTGTACAACGACATCGCGAGGCTCTAAGAGATGCCAAAGCTGCACTTAAGTCTAAATCCAAGGTACTCGATATGTTTTTACCAGACACAAATGTTATATCTTCGTTACATGGAGCCCCTGATTTTTCTTGCTATGGTGCTCGTTTTTTCACATCTCAAGGCATTTGTTTGATCAATAGACCCGCAGGCAGTTGTATTCATGAGGTATATTGAACCATGATCCTTCTTGAAGTTGATATGCAGTAATAATCCAATACTTTTTATCAGACATCTAAGGATATTGCGTCCTTCGTTTACTCAGAACCTTGGAAGGCTGAAGTCAAGGGCAGGCACGATGATGGCTCTTCAAGAAACAAAGGCCGCAGTTGCAGAAGCAGAAGCTGAGGTGCTTTTTGCTGCACTTGCCTTGAATATCATCGTAATTCGTTGCTACACAGTCTCAAGTCTTTGGTTTTTAAGGTTTCGTTGGGAATATTTTTTGCCACGTCACTTTGACTCGTGTTTGTACCTGTGCACAGTAGCTTGTTCTCTAGACATATCTGTAGTAGATGAATGAAAGGGTGAACCTAAGGTGATTGTTAGGTGGCAGAACTGGAGGAGAATGCGCCTGTGCCGATCGATGTGCGGGTAGTTGGTGAAACAAAAGTGGTGGCGATTACCGGTCCCAACACTGGAGGAAAGACTGCTACTATTAAGACCGTAGGCTTAGCTGCTCTGATGGCTAAATCAGGTCCTTACCTTTTTTTCAGTTGCCTGTGTACCATGTATATTTCTTCGCATATCAGAATCAGCATTCTTGAGTTCGCCACGCTTCTTTGATCCGCTGCAGGATTTAGGCGTAACCAAATATAGTGTTACTTTTTCAGGACTTTTTGTGCTGGGGATAGAACCGGTTGTGTTGCCGTGGTTCGATGCCGTACTAGCAGACATAGGTGATGAACAGTCGTTAAGTCAATCCCTTTCAACATTCTCTGGTCACCTGCGCCGCATCAAGGTAAGAGTTTGTTCAGGTGAAGTTTGCTTTCTAAGTGTGGTGCTATAGAAGTAAATGACTCAGCAAGAATGTCGGTGCACATGTAGGCATTAGTAGTTGTTTGTCGACTATATGTTGCTTGAATTGTAGGAATTATCGTGTGTTTTCAACACACAGGATCCATTCGTTAAATTTGTGAATTGAGAAGGTATGTTCGTTTTCAAATCTTGCAGCGAATCAAAGAAGTGTCAACTGGCAGCTCGTTGGTGCTACTAGATGAGGTCAGTAACTCTTTCTTCTTTTCATATTAATTTTTTCTAATGGTGACGATTTGTAAATGAAATATTGGTGTTTTATTGTAAGACAAAGAACTCTACTACGGGTGCATGATTGTTTGTAGTTTCTTTAGGTAGGTGCAGGCACAGATCCAACGGAGGGGGCAGCCCTCGGAATGGCCTTACTTGAATCATTCGCTCAAAGTGGCAAGGGAGGTTCATATCTTACCATGGCCACGACTCATCATGGAGAGCTTAAGACTCTTAAGTACAGTGACTCAAGATTTGAGAATGCGTCTGTGGAATTTAGCGAGGAAAAGCTAAGACCCACGTATAAGCTGCTTTGGGGCATTCCTGGTGAGTCTCCTGACAAATCCGTCGTCTGCAGATAGTGATGTTATTGTTCTAGCCTGTCGCCTGGGGATAATATTGAGCTTGCATGCGTCTAGAATATCAAGTCGTTGCTGAATTGTTCTATTTTTTTCCACACACTCGTCTCTATTACTGAAGCTTGGTCATGCAGGGAGATCGAATGCGATCAACATTGCAGAGAGACTTGGTGTACCAAAAGATATTCTAGATGAAGCTAGGACTCTTTATGGTGTTGTCAGCGCTCAGCTTAGTGAGGTAAGATAACTATCAATATACGCTTTCAAGGAGTATCATTAATTTAAGCTTCTCTAGTGTTGTCTATTCTTACGCTGAGCGTATCAATTCAGAAGATTGATTTTCATGTCACTATTAAATACTTCAGGTTATTATGGAGCTCGAACTGGCAAAACGTGACTTTGACCAAGATATAGCAACAGCAGACTCTCAAATCACGTAAGTGTAGAAATCCAACAAAATTGTTCTATCAGAAGGCCTCAACAAGGGCACATGAATTATCAGTTAACATATTAGATGTTGAAAAGCTTCTTGAAATGTACAGGGATTCAAAAATGCTTCTGCAACAGCTGGTTGCTGTGTCGAAGAAGCTCCAAGAAAACCAACACATGCTTGACGTGCAGAGGGCTGATCGTGTAGCGGCAGCTGCAGGAGCTGCAAGGTCCCAGCTCCATGCGATTGCACGAGATGTGAAAAGTAGTACCAAAGTGCCTTTGAAGGTCCCTCCGTCGTTTCAAAACACGAATACCGAGGTGACGCAAGTGAAACAGAACATGAAAGTTGCAACCAACTCTCAAGCTCCTAAAGGTGCTGTCCCAAGCGTTGGCGACATGGTTTATGTGCCCAAGCTTGGTCGAAATGCCAAAGTTGTTGAAGTCAAAACTAGCAAAAAAGAAGTTACGGTCCAATCAGGAGCAATGCAAGTGAAGGTGAAGTTGAAAGAGATACAATGGCCTGGCCTTGTGCAAGCTTAATCAAAGCTTACTCAAGTTCATGACACTTGTACCAGGATAGCAACATGTTGAAAGATTATTCATTTATTTCAAGTGTATTAACACAGTAATGTTGAATGAAGAGCAGGGGCCCCTGTTGTCTTTGCTGTGTACAAAAAACCTTGGTAGAAGAATTTATTCGTAGTATAATGTTTACATAATATTGTATTGTGCACTCCAAAAGAATACCTTCTACCTTAATCCTTACTTTTCTTTGCTTTTGTTTTTTGTGTATCAAAACCCTTAAATGCTTGAAATATTATTTATTTATTTATTTATTTTTACATATTAAAATAATACAGGTTAGTAGTTTGTTCACATCTACACAAAATATAGATTTTTAAAGAATCTTTATAAGAATTAAATTTAATTGTAAAGAAAAAAATGTGATTTTCTAAAATTTGAAAAGTTCCTTTATATGAAATATGTAGTATTTTGATAAATAAGTTAAAAATAATCAATAAATATTAAAATTAATTTTTAAATTTTTGTTTGGGTTGAAAAATAAATAAAAATGGAAGAAGGGCATGAATTAATGAATCTAATTATACTGTAGAAAACACAATATACTCATGAATTATTAAGAAAGAAGGCATATTTATTAAAAATCATGTTTAAAAAGTTTAAAGATTTTGAAGTTATTATTAAAATAAATAATATCACTTTAAATATAACATATTTAAGTAAAAAGATAAATATCTTGAATTAATCAATAAAATATTTTTTAAAGCCATTTTTATGTAAACAAATGCATCAAACTTTACATTGGGTGCAATTTTATCATAAATGGATGCAAATGATAAACTCTATCCTATTGCTTTTCATTTAAGAAAATTTTGAGTACTAGAGACTAATTATAAAACCTACAATAAAGAACTTTTTGCAACTATGGATTCATTCTAAGAATGGCATTATTACCTACAAGGAGCTTTTTATTCCATCATGGTTTATATTGATCACAAGAATCTTTAATATTTTATATCAATACATGTATTAAATTGTTAGTAAGCTCATTGAAGCATGTCTTTGTCACAATTTGTATTTGATATTACATATCATTTTTGAAAACAAAAAAGCTTATTAGATATCTTATCTAGACATTCTTACCTTGCATGAAAAGAAAGAGATGTAGCATAAGAAAGAGATGTAGCATATGATTTATGAAAAAAAAAAATTCTTTTGAAACTAAAGTAATTACACCTTTAGGCCATAAAGTCAACAATTCTTGTTGATACTACTTTCTTTTTTTATAAATTTTGTTCAAATACATTGACAAACCGTCTTGTTCTTGATGCTAATAATAAACTTTACAATGATTCTAAAAATTTTGAATTAAAAAAAAAAAAAAAAAAAAAAAACTTCTTTATTATATAAGATGTTTATATATTTCCAAAGATAAAGGACAACTTCATGCATTATAAATACAACATAACTTTCTAGCACTATGCTACTTTGAATACATTAAAATATTAGAACTTATTTTAAGAAATTTTTGGTGGTTTCAAATGCAAAAAGAAATAAATGTTCAAACATGTGATACTTGTTTTAGAACAAAGACTCTATTTCATTTATCTTATAGACTTCTTCAACCCCTATCTATTTCAAAGCAACCATGGTCATCTATTTCAATGGATTTCATCACAGATCTTTGACTATCAAATTTTTATGACTATATCTTTATAATGATAGATTATTTTATCAAAATAGATAATTTTGTATTATATTTAAAAATAATTATTAATGAAAAAATAACTAAAGGCTTCTTAAATAATATTTATTAATATTATGGACTTCTAAGTGACAATGTATCTAATTGTGGGCCTCAATTCTTATCAAGCTTTTGAAAGATATTCTTTAATATATTATAGGTTGATATCAAGTTATGTTTAATTTTTCATCCTCAAATAATAAACAAACAAAATGTGTAAATTAAGTATTAGAATAATATTTGTAATATACCATCAACTACTACCAAGACTATTGAACAACTCTTTTGCCATTAGCACAGTTTTCATATGATAATATTATATATTCTTTTACTAAAAAAACTCTATATTTTACTAATTATGGTTATCATTTATAATTTAATATTTTTAGTTTTTAAAAGTTAAAAATCTAACATCATAGGATATGACAAGTAGAATGAAAGATCTTTATACAATAATAAAGATATAATTAAAACAAATTAAAGAATAAGAAAAAATTAATATAGATATTCTTCAATAAGAACAACCTTCATTTAAAGTTAGAGATAAGGTATGGTTTCTTTTTTATAATATTGATATTAATCAATCTTTGAAAAAATTAAATTATTAAAGACTTGGCTTATTTTTTTATCAAAAAAATAAATTATTTTAGTGGCATATTAATTACAATTATCACTATTAATAAAGATTCATCTTATATTCTATATGTCTCTCATTGAGCCTTAGATAACAATCAATATAGTGAGAAGAAAACAATCGCCTCAAGCTCTTGTTGAAATACTTAACAAACAAGAATTTGAAGTAAAAGAGGTCTTAGATTCAAGATGGCATTAAAATAAATTTGAGTATTTCATAGATTAGCCTGGATTTGATATTAGTAAACACACAGAGTATTCTCTTTATTTTTCATCAATAATATCCATTGAAACCAAAGATTAATCATTGATAATAAGATGATATAAATCAAAAAGAACCAAGTTCAAGAATCAACTTATTAAATTCTTTTGTACCATGCAAATTTATCTCAGAAGTTCTCAGTAATTATAATTAGAAACAATAGTAAGAAGATTAATTATATTAAAAATTAAAAATAAGTAGATTCATCTCAAGATTTTTTATTTATAAAATTACCAAATGAAGCACTTAAATTTTTTCAACTTAGAAAATGTTGCAATTGTTATAATTTATATAAAACAAAGATCATAATTTGCTACTAACATCAATTGATTGATTTTGGACTTCATCAACTTATAAAAAAAAGTCACACAATTCCTTGTCAAAGTTGTCACTTAGGAAATGGGATAATGTAATGAATAGCCATATTTATTAGTATATTTACTTAGATAACTAAAATCAAGTAAAAAAAATTAAAAATATGTCAAATTCTTGATATCTTCTTGAAAAGATTTTGAGAAGCTACATAGACTTTACATATGTTTATAAGTGATTAATAGGTTGAAAACTTGGCCAACACATTAGCCACGTATTGTACATTTAGCCACTTATATTACAAGTTGATAATATGGTATATATGTAAAAAATTTATCCTATAAATTAAATACATAACATATAGTCTATACAACATCATTTTACGGATATGTTGTCATAAACGTACATACTTATTCTAATAATTATCTATATGATTAAGTAGAAGTAGGTAAAAATAGATTAATTTAATAATATCTTTTAGAATAGCTTCGTAGAAACTTCATAGATACAATTTTGACTTTACACATATTTATAGTTGACTTTAGGTTAGAAACTTAGTTAATAAATTAGTCACATGTCACACATGTAGATAGCTTGTGGAACAAGCTAACTTTGTGGTACACACATAGAAAACTTACCTTGCAAGTTAAGACATGTGGCTTGTAAAGGTAATACATGTTGGAGGTCATATAGAATGTCACCACGTAGCTCCTAAGTGGATAGTATGTAGAGGCAAGAGTGAAGCTTTTTTTGCTCTTATCAACTCTTTTCTTATTATAGTCTAGATTTAAGAATCTTTAGTATTCTTATCTTTTGGCAATAGCCATTCCAATTTTTTTTTAATATATATGTTTTCTTATTTCTATTTTGTCATATTTCTTTAAAAAATGTCTCATTTAGTTATTTGCTTTCATCAAGTTTTTATCTTTGATAAATTGATAAGAATATATTTACAACATCAGAGCTTTGTCTTTTTTTGATCAAATATAGATTATTTTGTTCTCTTAATAAGACTTAAATATATTAAAATTTATAGATTACCTTCTTCTAAATTGATATTATCTTTAGTATTTTCTTTGTTCTCAAGTCCTTTTTTCTATTTGTCTTGAGCAATATTACATATCTTCTCTTCTCTAAGTATTATCATGACACAACTTCTTAAAATGAAGAATATAATGGCACAAATATAAGAGCAATTGAAGAAATTAATGCTTACAATGTATCAACTCAATTTACCATGACAAAAAGTAATAAGAATGGCAAAAAACAAAGATGTAGAAATGATTGGAATTGCTTTAATATCTCTATCAAATTATGTATCTTTTCTTATGATAGAATATCCTTCTAATATTAAAAAATTAAGAGTTCCACTGCCCAAGAAGTTTGATGGCACAAGATCCAAATTTTGAGGATTTATCAATCAAGTACAACTTATAATTGAACTTCAACTCCAAAGTTATCCAGCTCCAAGATTGGAAGTTAGATTCATTGATACACTTCTTTTAGACTCAACATTATCATGATTTTTATCTTTTCTTAAACAACAAGATTCAATATTAGATAAACTAGAGTCTTTTTTGGTAGAGATTTGTTCAATGTATAGAGAACATGATATAATTCATGTTGTAACTAAAAAAATATGTATTTTACAACAAGACAATCAATTAATAATAATATATGCTTCACAATTTTGACAAATTGCAACTGATATGAAGTGGATTGATATTGTATTGGTTAGCCAATTTTTCTATGGATTATAATATGAAGTAAAAAAATTGATGTTCAACTTATCTGATCTTTAAACATTGAGTCAAGAAATTGATTTTGCTATGAAATGTGACAATTGTTTTTTTGAATTTTGATCTAAAAGTTGCATAAGTGTGCCTCAATGTTAGTATAATTCAATGGCAACACTGATGTTTTTTTAATATATATATTACAAAGTAGAAGATATACAAATTGATATAGTATGTTTCAAATCTCTTAGTAAGCAAGAAAAGACTCATCGTCATTAAGAAGAATTATGCTTGTATTATAGAGAATCTAAATACACTACTCAACATTATCTAAAGAAGCAATGTAATTATAAAATGAAGAATATGGTTGTCAAAGAAGATAGTACATTAAAATACAAGTTTATTTAGCTACAATAGGAATTATGTGATTGAAATCTTATACAATACCTAATGAAGATTCTATTCTCTTTTTTAGAATCCTATCCTTGTTTTATAATAAATATTATTTTAAGGCCTAAATATCATAAAACCTTTGCCTTATTAGATTTGGAAGCTTCAACATTGTCGTAATATGTGAAGTCTTGCTTGAGAATGTTGTAGGCACCTGGATGTGGAAGGTAGAATGGAAATTGCAACAAAAAAATCCTAATTCTAATAGAACACTAACAATACTAAACAAGCTTTAATCAAATTCAAAGAAACCTCAAAGAAATTCCAAAGAAACAATAAGAAATCTTAAAGAAATATTAAAATGATTACAAACATATCTCAAATATATCTCAATTCAATCTTAATATAATCCTAGTTGAAATCTTACTTCATTCAAACTTTAGGCCAAAACCTAATTAAATCTTATATCCTAAATAAACTCAAATAAAATCCTAAATCCTAAATCCTAATCAAATCCTAAATCCTGAATCAAACCCTAATCAAATCCTAAATCCTAATCCTAAATCAAATCCTAAACTTAAATCAAATCCTAACCAAATCCTAATCCTAATCCTAAATCCTAAACCAAATCCTAACCAAACCCTAACTAAATCCTAATCCTAAATCAAACCCTAATCAAATCCTAAATCCTAATCCTAAATCAAATCTTAACCAAATCCTAGCCCTAATCCTAAATCCTAAACCAAATCTTAACCAAACCCTAATCAAATCCTAATCCTAAATCAAATCCTAATCAAATCCTAAATCCTAACCCTAAATCAAATCCTAATCAAATCCTAATCCTAGTCTTAAATCCTAAATCAAACTCTAATTAAAACCTAATCCTAAATCAAATCTTAATCAAATCTTAATCCTAAATTAAACCCTAATCAAATCCTAAATCTTAACCAAACTCTAAATCCTAAATCAAATCCTAATCCTAAATCAAATTCTAACCAAATCCTAATCCTAAATCTAATCCTAACCAAACCCTAATAATTTCTACAATAGATTTAAACCTCAATAACTAATGAATGAACAGTTGATCTTAATTCAAATTTTGCACACTTCTTAAAAATTAAGTTAAAAACAAGCACAAATTTTTTTAAAAGAATTGAAATTATCAAATAGACAATAACCTCAAAAACATGCTCAGGTATTGGTCGACCTCCTTTTCCAACCTTGATGCCAATCTCCCAAAGCCAATATCTCTTCTTTTCACCATTTGATTGATCTCAAAAATTTTACACACATAGAAAAATAAGTCTAGTATCCTCTTACAAAAATTTTACTCCAATCCAACTAGTAGATTGCAAGAAATCTTGAAAATCCTCATAAGACCTAAAATTCTACTTTCTAAGACCTTGACTCACTTAAACCTCAATAATCCTCAATTCAACCATTAGATCGAGCTCTAGTTCATAATATATATTGAACACAACTATAACCATTAACCCACAGAATTTCACTAATAGATCTATAACAAAACTCTTGAAATCACCCAAAATATAAATCCTATTTTATTTCACAAAATAAAAGTCATCTGAAAAAAAACCTTGACTTTGCAAAGCTCTTACAAAGTTGTGATTGCTCGTTTTAATTATTCCAAATTAATCTAATGGGAATAAATCCGTATAAGGGGATTCAAACACAGGGAATGACTAGTTGCTTAAGCATTCATGTTAGGGTCATACAATCAATTACCTCCTGAATGTATCGTCTTTATTTCCAATATCCGAACACACAAGGAAACTATAATCTCCTCCTTCACCTTATTGATCTCTTCCTTACAGCAATTAAGTCATACTAATAATTATTATTTCTACTAATATATTCATCCTTATAATCTCCAACTGTAATATTGTGCCCTCACAGCTTTCAGCACACAATTACCCTCATTCCAATCACTGGAATTCTTCACACAGAACTGCCATTCACATAACGATGTTTCATACAAACATAGACTCATTCTCTTTGCTGAACTACAATCAGATTTCAACATTCAATCTTTCTTCTTCTCAAATAATACTAATAACATTTCCATTCCATAATTCACTTCACAATATTCAGAAACTCTCAATCCTCTTATTCAAAGAAAATAACAAACAAAAGAAAAGAAGTAGCACCAAGCTTACCCCGGCTCACAACTATCACAGCGATGGCCCTCGACTCATGACTATCACAGTCTGACACCTTAATTAATTTCTACAACTGCTATATACTTTCCCTTGATTCTCCAGATTCTAACCGTAATTTTATAATTAACCACTTTTAAGAACTAAATCACTCATCCATCTTCCTGAATTTCCTATTATATGGACTATTAATATATTTTATCAATATCTTTCAAAAACGAATTAATATATATTCTACATAGCCCCACTCCTATCTATGCAGCGTCCTCGCAAACACTCAATTGATACCTATCTAAAAACTACTTAACAAATCTCCACAAAGTTACTAATTCCTCTGGTCTATCTAATTAATTAATTGCCGCATTATCGAATGTAGGTTCGACCAAATCTGGTTCCAATTGCACATCTTCTTCTTCTTCCTCCAGTCCATCGACTCCTTCCTCAACTGGTTTGATAGATCTTCATTATACTCATCCAATACAAGGACTTGAGCATCCAATTTCAAGATCTGGACATCTCGAAGTTCCAATTATTGTTGCTGCTAACTCATCTATTCTAGAATATCTTCAATCGACACTTGCAACTGGCTCTTCACTGTTAACTCTTAACTGGAACTACTACTCTCAAAAATACAAGAAATACAAGAAAATGGCATTCCAACCAAACCAAAACAACACCACAAAATAATTTTAACTACTGCCCCTCTCCTATTCTTTTACTACTTGGTGATAATGACAACATGTTACCCATACTATCCGTGAAAGGTAATGGGAAGTAATCTTTCTTGGTGGCCGCATTAACTTTCCTGAAATCCTGAGATATCTTGATTTTTCCATTCTTCTTCAGTACCATCACAATTGACAACATCCATGCATTATGCGAAACAAGATAAATAAAATCCACATCGAGAAGTTTATCCAATTCCTCTTTCACTAAAAAGAAATATTTTGGGTTAAGCCGGTGTTATCTTTGATGAACTGGCATAACACCCTCCTCCAAAATAATCTGGTGCTCACACACATCAACTGGAATCTCTTTCAAATTGGCATATGACCATGCAAAGGCAGATTTGTGATGGACAAAAAATTATTTTCAAGCATCCAATTCTGTACCTATAATATCGGCATATATTTTAATTAGCTGTGGCATTTTGTTGGTGCCTAGGTTAATAGATTGACACACAGGGTCTTCAACAACCTCTGATTTAATTGTCTTCTCTTGATTTGAATATCTTATATTATTCGACATATGGGAACAACCCAAATGTAGTTCCAATATGCTGACTCTATTGACTGCGGAATTGTTCTTCCATTTGGCAATAGCATGATCCGAGTTAGTCACATCTTCTTGATGCAATAAATATTCGTCGGGACCTCGACATTGATAGACTACTACCTTTGCTGTTGAAGTGTTTTGTCCTATCTCAAATTGTGGTGAACCTATAGCATCGTCATTTGCCTCAATTGATTGACTCTCATTGTCTGATATAAATTCTAATTCTGGCAATTGAAATTCTCCATGATATTGTACCGGGTACATCTGTAAAATAATTTGGTCACGGCTTTTTCTAATTGTCAATGTGCCTCGGCCCCAATCGTTCTTAGCTTTGGCTTGATAAAGCCAAGGTCTGCCCAATAAAATGGGATACGATAACATAGAACTCTCTAATCAAAATACAATATAATCGATTTTATATGTCAATCTCGTGATTACAGTGGTAATATTTTGTAAGATTCCCGAAACTTTTGGCTACAGCCAAAAGTTGCTTCATTGTAATTGAAGGCTGAATAACATCGAAATCCTTCAAAATATCGTAGGATTCCATATTGAGAGTAATTCCCAATGCTCTTTTGTGTTTTATTGGTTTCGATTTTACTCCATGAGCTAAGATATTCTTCCACCCTGGATACGGAATTGGAACAGCGGTCGGGGCTTCTTTGGAATTCTCACCCCTGAGAGGATCTTTCAAAGGATAGGACGTTTCTCGAAATTGCGTAGAGATCAAAACTGCTTGGAACGGAACCGAAGCCTCCGTAATTGGGACCTCATTGGGTTGTGCCATCGATTCAGGTCTCATATTGGGTACAAAGCCCGTAATAGGACCTGGATTGGATGGTCCCCTAATTGGGTCAAATTGGTCTTTTGTATCGGGATTACCCAGATGTTGAATTTGTCCTTTTTCTTTTTCTTGACTCCAAGTAAGAATGGCTTGGATACATTCCACCTGATTTACCAGAGAATCTTGAGAACTTCGATTTATCTCCTCAATTTTTCCTTGGCTTTGGATCTGCTGATCCAGATTATTGAAATTGAACGGAGCATTACATTGCTATATATGCTATATGCGAATGATTGGAACATTCATTGACATAATGACCAATCTATCTGCAATGGAAACAACAAAGTGGTCTTCTTGCACCCCCATCAGGCATATTGGGTGTTTCCATCGGTATATACCTACTAGGTTTGTTCCATGTAGGGTTAAAAAATGATCCTGGTTGTCCCATTAGTACTGAGGGAACTTGGTTTGATGACGTTAGTGGAGCATATTGCTGATACTTCTGCTGCTCCTTACCATAGTTCTGGGAGTTCGATGGAGACCTCTGATTAAAATTGGAACTTTGAAAGTTATTGAATGCTCGATTTTATCGATTAAGTCAATTTCCATTCCATCCAAACGTATTTTCCATTTGTACTTGATTGACGTCTCACTGGGTTGGTGGAATCATGGTCTGATTACTAAATTGTTGTTGTTGTCTTTGCCAATTCTAACAATTTGCTGTTAGGTGCTTTTCTCTGCAAAATGTACATTGATCCATTATTTGTGAAGGTGAGGGACATTCTATTACAGAATGATCGTGGCCCTTACAATTACTGTACCATACATTGGTCCTAGTATTGGTAGGCTTTTGCCTCTTCTCCTTATCTTTGGCCATATTGACGGCCATTTCTTCCATTTTCTTCGTCAAATTCAATAACAAGGTTTCATTGGAATCTTTTAAGACTGGCATTATTGGTATCTCTGCGGTAGTTAACGCTTATTGTTGATACGAAAAATATAGAGCATATGCTGTTGTCACGTTCAGTGGTATAGCTTGTAATGGGGTAACATTAACTGATCCCTAAATATTGGTATTGGAATTGGCCCATGTTTCTAACATCCGTGGATAACTATCCACTGATTCATTCCAAGTCAGATTTTGATATCTACCTTGAACTAGAATCATCGTGGCTCCCGCAGTTAAAAATTGATTATAATGGCATTCTTCCTAAACCTTGGCTCTATTAAGGGACGCAGCCACCGTAATGGTTTGATCTTCTTTTACAAAAAAATTTAGCTCTGGTGGGTATAAACCATTGATTAATATGGATAAGATAAATACCTCCGACATTTGGTGATTTAGCCACTTATTGAGTATATCAGCCACTCGGCCATAGTACGATTCCATTGCCTCTCCTAGGATCATTTTGATGTTCATTAACCTCTCTCAAAGGTGATCCTCAAAACCAATTGGCCAAAAATGAGATAAAAATATATTCTTCAATGCTTTCCAATTTGGAAATTGATCCACTGATTGGCGGTTGTACCATTCAAATGCCGTATCTTTTAAGGTCGTTGGCAGTGATCACAACCAAATATCTTCAGTTCTGCCATTATTAGCTATACATGTTGTAAGAAACTGAGACAAATGCTGATCGCGATCTGCACTCGAAAATCCCCAAAAAGTAGGTAGTAGGGCAATACTAATCGTACAATCGCCTATTGTACCCATTTGTACTGCAATCAAAACAGCTAGTCCTCCTGACGCCACTCAATTTCTTATTCCGCTAAACTCTATTTTAAAATAATCTCTGCTTTCTCTTATTCTAATTTTTGAGCTCTCAGTGCTCCTCGATTTACTGTTATTTTCTGCAAATAGTTTTATTGGTTGAATTACAAGTGAAAACGTCAGATTTTGAAATACAATATAGTTATCTTTATTGTCGACCAATTTGTGCCAATCTGAAGAGCCACTATTGCTCGTTTCAGTGGTACCTCCTATTGGAAAAATACCCAATGGAGTACCAAATTCTTCTACGCCTCCTTCTCTTTCAGTTAATGGCCTCAAGATTTCCACTGGAATGTTAACAAAATTTCTCACGAGTGTTCTTGGTATTTTTTCTAATGATACATACGACTGCAGAATTAACAGTCTGTCCGGTTCTTGATATGTTCGGATGCACCGACAAGCTTGCAACCATGGTTTAATCTAATTTTTTTTGCTGCTTCCTTTTAAGATTTTATTCTTGCTCCTCTCTAAGCAAGTTTCTTCCTTGCGCTCTTCCCTGTCTTTCTCTCAATTGATTTATTTTCCTCGATGCAATGCTCTTGTTCTTATTAACCATAATCTTGCTTCAAACACTATTCAAATCATCTTCTATTGCCAATTTTTTCACACGTTTGGTAATTAATTCCTAACACTCAAAGCTATTATCACTCCACAGCAACAGTGCCAAAATGTGATTACTCGTTTTACTTATTCCAAATTAATCTAATGGAAATAAACCCGTATAGGGGGATTCGAACATGGGAAATGACTAGTTGCTTAAGCGTTCATGTTAGGGTCACACAATCAATTACCTCCTGAATGTATCACCTCTATTTCCAATATCTGAATACACAAGGAAACTATAATCTCCTCCTTCACCTTATTGGTCTCTTTCTTATAGCAATTTAGTCATACCAATAATTGTTATTTCCACCAATATATTCACCTTCATAATCTCCAACTGTAATACTGTGCCCTCATAGCTTTCAGCACACAATTACCTTCATTCCAATCACTAGAATTCTTCACACAGAACTGCCATTCATATTACGATGTTTCACACAAACACAGTCTCATTCTCTTTGCTGAACTACAATCAGATTTCAGCATTCAATCTTTCTTCTTCTCAAATAATACTAATAACATTTCCATTCTATAATTCACTTCACAATATTCAGAAACTCTCAATCTTCTTATTCAGAAAAAATAACAAACAAAAGAAAAGAAGTAGCACCAAGCTTACCCCAGCTCACAACTATCATAGTGATGGCCCTCGGCTCATGACTATCACAGTCTGGCATCTTAATTAACTTCTACAACTCCTATATACTTTCCCTTGATTCTTTAGATTCTAATCATAATTTTGTAATTAATCGCTTTTAAGAACTAAATCACTCATCCGTCCTCCTGAATTTCCCATTATATGGACTATTAATATATTTTACTAATATCTTTCAAAAACGAATTAATATCTATTCTAAAAAAGTCAATAAAGATCTAAATCATCCAAAACCAATGCTCATTAAAACCTTATTAAGTCTATTCTCTAATCCAACTCTTTGATTTGCAAAAGAACCCCGGAGTCGTTGTCAAGATTTGGTTTTGTGCCTTAGGATCTGATTTCGACCCTGGTTCATAACCAGCCCTCTCCACGTATCAATATCTAGTTTTTCTATGTAAATTTTGCTAGAATTTACTCTTAACTTCCTTATAAAGATGCTTATATCATTTATTTTTCCAATCTATTTTATTTTGCCTTATTTATGGCCCTACAAAATAAGTAGAAGTCACTTTTTTAAAAAGGCAACATTACTACTAAAAAATTTACTACCTCCCTATCTTTTATCCATATTTTTTTATTTTATCTTTTAACTTGGTTCTTCTATAATAAGATCCATATTATCATCTTTCACCATATAGTCATGTTACAACACGACAATGTATTTCTTAGATGAATAATTTGCTAAAAGATATAACATACTTTTAATGAAGAAAACTATACCTATTTACATAGAAGTCATAAATGGTTATTTATTATTTTTTGAAGATGTTATTCATAAAATCCTTCCTATAGAAGTAACAACTAATAGTCATAGTAGCTTTATAATATTTAATATCATTGAATCTTTCTCTAATTTAGTCATTTTAGATTTATTATGACTAAAAAAATATAATCCTAAAATAGATTGGATTTCTTATAGACTTGACTTTTCTAAAAGTATAACAAAGAGTGTAGTTAATCAAGTAAAAAGGCATAAGTCTAGTACAACTAAATTTGTATTTGTAGGTGTAAGAGTGTTCTTGTATGTTGTAAAAGAAGAATTATCTTGTGTCATTTATACCGCACTTGTTTCTAATGGTGAAAAGACTTCAAGTAGCATTTCAAGCGAATATCAAGATTTTCAAGATGTATTTGAAAAGAAAAATCCAGATACTCTATTAGAACATTGTCCCTATAACTACTCAATTAACCTTCAAGAAGGAGCTCAACCATTATTTGGATCAATTTATAGTTTATTATAAAATGAGTTGGTTGAATTCAAGTAGTATATTGAAAAAAATCTAGCCAAGAACTTCATATACCATTCTAAATCTCTAATAGGAGCTTCAATTTTATTTGTGAAGAAAATAGATGGATCATTGCACATGTATGTCAATTATAGGAGACTCAACAAAATCACCATCAAAAATAGGTATTCACTATCTTTGATATGTGAACTTCTTCATCAATTGAATCAAGCTAAGATCTATATAAAAATAGATCTATGAGGAGCATACAATTTAGTATGCATCAAAAAAAGAGATGAACAAAAAACTACGTTTTGAACTAAGTATAAACATTTCAAATACAACATCATACTTTTTGGACTTACAAATGCATCAACAATTTTCTAATATCTAATAAATGATGTCTTTTAAGAGTTTTTAGATGACTTTATCATTTTTTACCTAAATGATATTTTAATCTATTCTAAGAATATAAAAGAATATGAACTTCATGTTTGTCATATGTTACAAAAATTAAAAGATGTGGGACTTTATGTCAAGATAGAAAAGTATGTATTTTATACTGTTCAAGTCAACTTCTTAGAATACATCATTTCAAATGATAGAGTTAGGATGGATCCTAAAAAAATTCAAACTATTATGGATTAGAAGATCCCAAAAATAGTTATAGATGTCTAATGCTTTTTGAGTTTTGCTTATTACTATTAGATTTTTATCAAGGACTTCTCTCAAGTTGCAGCTCTACTTACTTATTTGACTTGTAAATACAAACTTTAATAGAATTAAGAAGCAGAAGCAATATTTAAAGCTTTAAAGATAACTTTTTATTTTTTTACCAATCTTATAATGCATCAATTTTTTTAAGCCATTTTTTATAGAAACAAATGCATCAAACTTTGTTTTAGGTGCTATATTGTTCTAAATAGAAATAAATGATAAACTTCATTTAATAGCTTTTTATTCAAGAAAATTTTTAATAGAGAAGATCAACTGCAAGATTCACAATAAAGAAGTGCTTGTAATTATAGATTTGTTTTAAGAATAGTGCCATTATCTACAAGGTGCTTCTAATCTAATCATTGTTTATATGGATGACAAGAATCTTTAATATTTTATATCAATATATATTTTAAATCATCATCAAGCTCATTAGAGCATGTCTTTATTAAAATTTGATTTTAAAATTACTTATCAATCTGAAAAACAACAAGGTTTATTAAACATTATTTTTAGATATTCTTATCTTGTACAAAAATGAGGCACATCTTTTGATGAACAAAGAATAATTCACTTCAAGCTGAAGAATTTTCATCTTTGAGCAATAAAATCAACATTGATTGTTGATTCAACCTTTGTCAAATAAATTCAATGAAGTATGTCCTTTGATCCTCTTGTTCATGATATTAAGAACCTTTCTTTTAAGTCTCATGATGCTTCTGAGTTTGAATTCAAGAATAACCTAATCTATTTCAAAGGACACTTATATATTTCAGAAAGAATAGTACATTTACGTTATTATATAGCATGGTTTTCTATCTAAGAATACATTGGGTACTTAGTTGTAGAGAGTTTATTTTTAACTTATTGGCCAAGCTCCAATAAGTTATTTAATTTTTAAAATAGAAGACAAATAAATATTATAATATCAAAAAGATATTGTATTAGTAAAACCTTTTATATTTAAGAAGATTTATACATAAGGCTTTTAAAAATATCTAGAAATTTCCTAATATTCTTCGCTATATCAAATCATAACTAACCATTTGCCCATAAGTTAGATTTTCAATAATTCTAAAGAAAATCCATAATCTCCTCTCAAAAGCTCATCTATATGTAACAATTTAATATTAGGTCTATATATCCATCTTCAACATATATATAAAGTATTGAATTTCAAAACACTCCTTTATTTTGTATAAAATGTTCAAATCATAATAAAATCCTTTCAAAACATAATATTCCCGCAAAAGTTTTCTTCTTTCCAAACTTCAAAAATTCATATCTCTTGATCCAACTGTTCAATTTTTGTCAAATTCACAAATAATATAGAATTTATCCTTAAGCTTTATTTCAAGAAAATTCAACCATAAATTTGCTATCAATCGTCTAACATCTTAAAATTCCTAGCAAGTGCTCTAAAATCCTAATTCACAAGTACTCGAATATTATTTTCTTCATATCTTACAAATCCTAAATCCAAAATGTAAATTTTAGTAATATAAAAATATACATTTTTAGAAATTTTTAGCCAAAATCTTATCAAATTACACAAGATATAGCTAAAAACACAACCATTAGCAATTCGGATC
Organism: Physcomitrium patens; assembly: GCF_059467195.1. NCBI lineage: Eukaryota > Viridiplantae > Streptophyta > Bryopsida > Funariales > Funariaceae > Physcomitrium > Physcomitrium patens. Next base: position 14,803,629 of record NC_143414.1, on the reverse strand, counting down.
ACTTACTACTCCTTAGATTTCAAGCATTGACTTCAACTTCTAATATTTCCTTCATTCCAGCTTAGAATTCATTAAAAAATATGTATAAAATATAGCCAAAAAAAGTTTTTCTCCAATTCTAGTTGTTGATCCTTAATTTCTTTTTGTATGCATGCATTATATCCAAAAGAGTGACAATAGATATAAAACCAATACTTTGACTTTAAGTACCTATATCTCTTTCATAAAAACTCCAAATGACTCAAAATTTATACCAAAATCATAGCCAAAAACTTGAACTTGCCAATCCTAGCCTCTAATGGTCAAATTCTTCTAAAAAACTAACCCTAATCTCTAATATGGCCTCAAGAAACCTCCTTAAATCCCATTGGTCATGATTTTTGATCAATAGGAATGGAGATTTTTATCATTGATTTCTATTCATTCATATGGATGCCCTAACTAACTTTTTTGCTACCAAAATGCCTCTTCAATTCCTTTTCATATAAGATTTACATATTATATGCCTTAAACATCAAATAAAAAAACCAAAATAAAACTTCAAGGATCACCTATGTCTAATAAGAGTGATTCTAAATGTTTAAATATTACTACTAATAAGATCAACTTCAAAAGTCACTAACAAAAGAAAATAAAGTTATATAAATTCTAATAGAAGCCCTTTTAAACAACCTCTTTTTGGGGTAGTAATCTATCTACATTCTATAATCAAAAAAAATCCACTAATATGGCTTTCACCATGTTGTCTAATATATTTTTTATTAAATATATAAATACATTATTTTCACATGGTAGCCAAATTACAACACAATATGTTTTTTAAGCATGTCATGACTTATCGATGGCTGGATATTTTGGATACAACAAGACTTTAGAGCTTATATCAAGAGATTTTTAGTAGCAGCAAAGGTAAAAGGCAGCAAAAGACTTTGTCTAATTATGTGATGTTTGTTCAAGGTCAAAAAATCCTTATCCTCGACCCTGTAAACTTCTCTAATTATTGCCAATATATAAACAATCATGGACTTTTATTTCTATGGATTTTATCATGGATCTTTTTGTCTTATGTTTGTATGATTTTATATTCATGATAACGGATCATTTTACTAACATGGCACATTTTGTACTATATACAAAATCTATCACAAGTAACAAAATAGTTGAGTATTTTTGTAAAAATATCTATTGCTATCATGGATCATCTAAAGATATTATATTAAATAGGGAGACTACTCACCTTTGTAACAAGTTAGATTATTGTAAGCTTAGACCTTTTTTTATTTATGAACAAATTAATGCAGTTATTAATCAATTATACCTATTAGAATCAATGAAGATCCATTATAATTTCGACATGTCTCTTCTTGAATCATACAAGACAATGAATATACCAAAAAAAAAATAGATGCCACTTCTTCCTATAAAAATGAACAATAATGAAGAATTTGAAGTTAGAGAAGTCTTAGACTCAAAGAAACACCAAAATAGGTTAAAATATATAATTTATAAGTATAGATATGATATTAATGAATGTACATAGAAGCCAAAAAAAGAATCTTCAGATGCAATAAAATAAAATGGAGGCTTTTCATCAATGACATCCATCAAAATTTAGATGAAGAATAACAAATCTTTGCTATTAAAAAGATAAGATCAAAAAAAGATAATATTCTATCTTCTATCTTTATTTATATATTTTATATATATTGTGGAGCTAAAGAAATAGAAAATTAATAACCAATAGATTAAATTCAAGTGCTATTATTTGTTGACTTGCTAGATGAGACATTATAATTGTCTCAACCTTCAAGACAATATAATCAAAATGAAGATCCTCAAAAATGACATGTTTTTCTTTGAATTGATGGCAAGATACAATGTGTTTGATATCACAACCTTAGAAGGGACTCTTGATGTTTGGTGATTTTATGAGAAGTAGGAATAACTCTTGATGGTATTTCGAATATTTTATTTGAAAGAAGTTATGAAGGTGTCAACAATGATCAAATAATAAGGTGGTCTTTCCACCTTGATATGGAACATTATCAATGGCTGAGAGGATCTATCAACCATCTTCGAAGAAAACAAAATCAAAATATGTTGCAAACACAATTCATTGCATCTTAGATTTTTTTCAACCTATAATGATTGCACCTCATAGAACACGTCTTTAAAAAGAGAGATAATATCACAAACATACATAATTATTTTAATAATTATCTATATGATTAGATAGAAGTAGGTAAAAATAAATTAATTTCATAATATCTTTTAGAGAAGATTCTTAAAAGCTTTATAGACATAGTTTTAACTTTACATGTATTTATAGTTAAAGTTTAGGTTAAAAACTTAGTCAATAAGCTAATCACATGTCACACATATAGATAGCTTAAAGAAGAAGTTAATTTTGTGGCATACACATAAAAAACTTGCCTTGCAAGTTAAAACATATGGCTTGTAAAGTCAACACATATTAGAGGTCCTATAGAATGTCACCATGTACCTCCTAGATAGATAGTATATATAGAGGTAAGAATAAAGCTTTCTTCACTCTTGTCAATTCTTTTATTACTATAGTCTAGATTTAAGAGTCTTTCATTTTTTTGTTTTTTGGCAATAACCATTTTTATTTCTTTTTAATATACATATTTTCTTGTTTCTATTTTGTCATACTTCTTTGAAAAAAGTCTCGCTTCATTATTTGCTTTCATTAAGTTCATGTCCTTGATACATCACCACATAGTTTTTTAACAAAAGGTAAATACATAATATAGAATAGATATTAATTTGTTTTTGAAAGATATTGGTAAAATATATTAATAGTCCATATAATGGGAAATTCATGACGACGGATGAGTGATTTAGTTATTAAAAGTGGTTAATTATAAAATTACGGTTCGAATCTGGAATATCATGGGAAAGTATATATGAGTTGTAGAAGTGAATTAAGGTACCATCGTTGTGATAGTTGTGAGCCAGGGTAAGCTTAGTGCTACCTCTTTTCTTTTGTTTGTTATTTTCTTTGAATAAGAAGATTGAGAATTTCTGAATATTGTGAAGTGAATTATGAAATGGAAATGTTATTGGTATTATTTGAGAAGAAAAAAGATTGAATGCTGAAATCTAATTGTAGTTCAGTAGAGAGAATGAGTCTGTGTTTGTCTGAAACACCGTAATGTGAATGGCAGTTCTGTGTAAAGAGTTCCAGTGATTGGAATGAGGGTAATTGTGTGCTGGAAGCTGTGACGGTGCAATATTACAGTTGGAGATTATGACGGTGAATATATTGGTAGAAATAGCAATTATTGGTATGACTGAATTGCTATAAGGAAGAGATTATAGTTTCCTTGTGTGTTCAGATATTGGAAATAGAGATGATACATTTAGGAGGTAATTGATTGTGTGACCCTAACATGAATGCTTAAGCAACTAATCATTCCCCGTATTCAAATCCCCCTATAGGGATTTATTTCCATTAGATTAATTTGGAATAAGTAAAATGAGCAATCACATTTTGGCGTCATTGTCGGGGAGTGATAATAGCTTTGAGTGTTAGGAATTAATTATCAAATGTGTGAGAAAATTGGCAATGGAAGATAATTTCAATAGTATTGAAGCAAGATTATGGTTAATAAGAACGAGAGCATTGCATCAAAGAAAATAAATGAGTTGAGAGAAAGACATGGAAGACCGTTGTCATAGTATAAATGCTTATAGTATGTAAAAATTAGTTAGAACACATTAAATGTTAATAAATCTAAATGTATGTTAGAGTGGATAATAGATTAAATTAAAAAGAGTTGGTATAAAAAAAAACTTTATTTTATTTTCTTTACTTAGTTTGATTATAGTATATAAAAGTTAAAGAACCTTAATGTTAAGTATAAAGCCTTGAGAGGAGATAGGGGCCTAAAGATGAAGATTTAAACTAATAGGAGGTTAATTGAGAGGGATGAAACCAAGGCATGGTTGGATGAAGGTAGAAATAAGGATCTTCATCCCCATTGGTCGAAATCCATGACTAATGGGCTTTTAGGAGGCTGCCCGCGACCTTGATAAGGATTTCGGCGACTTCAAAGAAGCCATTAGGAAATCGAAGGCAAGTTTTGTAAATTTTAGGGTTTTGGCTACAATTTTTGTGCAAATTTTATAGGGTTTGGAGTTAGGGTGAATAAGTTATAGCCGTTTGAAGTTAAGGTGTCAATTTGAGACCTACTGTTACTCTTTTGAGTTTAAGAGGAGTCTTATGGAAGCTTTTGGAGATCAGAAGGTGCGGCTGGAAGAGCAACTTCAAGACATACATCTTTTGCGAAGGAAATTTTGCATTTGGAGTTTATGTAAAGGAGTTATAGGGAGTTAAAGACAATGCATTCAAATCAAAGGCAGTAAGTGAGTGGTTTTGTTCAAAGTAGTGTTAGGAGCCATAACTTGAATTTTCGAACGAAATTTTGGCTCAAACTTCGAAAGAATGTAAAAATTTGTGTTAAAAAGCTATCTATATAAGTTTCGTGGCATTTGGACTTATGGTTTGTGAGATATGAAGAAAATTGCGCGTGGGTATATAAAAATTAGGGTTTGAAGCGACTGTTAGGATTTTGAAGATATCTCAAGATCCGCGATGAATTTGCGTTTGAAATTTGTTGTAAAAATTAATAACAAAATATCAGTACTTCATGTAAATTTCGATCTTGTTTTGGACGGTTGGATCAAGAGTTATGAAATGTTGAGGTTCGGAAGAATTTCCATACAAGGATATACAAGGTTTTAGAGTACTTCTACCATATTTTGGGTGTTGTTGGTTATTTAAGACTTAAGTATTTGGTGTAATTGTTCCAAAAGGAGAACTTATATATATAAAATTAGGATTTCCTTATTTTAAGCTTGATTGAGCAATTAGTGACAGCCAGAAGCCCAGCGCTTTCTTGAGGCAAAACCTCTCTACCCCGACAGCGCAAGGAAGGAACTTGCTTAGAGAGGAGCAAGAACAAAATCTTAAAAGGAAGCATCGAAAAAAATTGAATTAAACTATGGTTGCAAGCTTGTCGGTGCATCCGAACATATCAAGAACCGAACAGACTGTTAATTCTGCAGTCGTATGTACCGTTAGAAAAACTGCCAAGAACACTCGTGAGAAATTTTGTTAACATTCCAGTGGAAATCTTGAGGCCGTTAACTGAAAGAGAAGGAGGCGTAGAAGAATTTGGTACTCCATTGGGTATTTTTCCAATAGGAGGTACCACTGAAACGAGCAATAGTGGCTCTTCAGATTGGCACAAATTGGTCGCCAATAAAGATAACTATATTGTATTTCAAAATCTGACGTTTTTACTTGTAATTCAACCAATAAAACTATTTGCGGAAAATAACAGTAAATCGAGGAGCACTGAGAGCTCAAAAATTAGAATAAGACAAAGTAGAGATTATTTTAAAATAGAGTTTAGCGGAACAAGAAATTGAGTGGCGTCAGGAGGACCAGCTGTTTTGATTGCAGTACAAATGGGTACAATAGGCGATTGTACGATTAGTATTGCCCTACTACCTACTTTTTGGGGATTTTCGAGTGCAGATCCCGATCAACATTTGTCTCAGTTTCTTACAGCATGTGTAGCTAATAATGGTAGAACTGAAGATATTTGGTTGCGATCGCTGCCAGCGACCTTAAAAGATACGGCATTTGAATGGTACAACCGCCAACCAGTGGGTCAATTTTCAAATTGGAAAGTATTGAAGAATATATTTTTATCTCATTTTTGGCCGATTGGTTTTGAGGATCGCCTTCGAGAGAGGTTAATGAATAGCAAAATGATCCTAGGGGAGGCAATGGAATCGTACTATGGCCGAGTGGCTGATATACTCAATAAGTGGCCAAATCACCAAATGTCAGAGACATTTATCTTATCCATATTAATCAATGGTTTACACCCACCAGAGCTAAAAATGTTTGTAAAAAAAGCTCAAACCATTACGGTGGCTGCGTCCCTTAATAGAGCCAAGGTTTAGGAGGAATGCCATTATAATCAATTTTTAACTGCGGGAGCCACGATGATTCCAGTTCAAGGTAGATATCAAAATCTGACTTGGAACGAATCAGTGGATAGTTATCCACAGATGTTAGAAATAGGGACCAATTCTAATACCAATATTTAGGGGCCAGTTAATATCACGCCATTGCAAGTTATACCACCGAACATGACAATAGCGTATGCTCCATATTTTTCGTATCAACAACAAGCATTAATTACGGCAGAGATACCAATAATGCCAGCACTAAAAGATTCTAATAAAACCTTGTTATTGAATTTGACAAAGAAAATGGAAGAAATGGCCATCAATATGGCCAAAGATAAGGAGAAGAGGCAAAAGCCTACCAATATGCATCCCAATGTCTGGTGCAGCAATTGTAAGGGGCAAGGTCATTTAGTAACAGAGTGTCCTTCACCTCCCTAAATGACTGTACAATGTACCTTTTGTGGGGGTAAGCATAGTACTACCAATTGTTGGAATTTACAGAAGCAACACAACTCAGTAACCAGATAATGACTCAATCAACTTCGTGGGATGTCAATCAAGTACAAACGAATAATAGGTTTGGCTGGAATAGAAATCGAGTGAATAAACAAAATAAGAATTATTCCAATTTTTTAAACTCTGAATTTCACTAAGAAGGTGTATCCAATACTCACGGATTGGCGATGAACCAACCAGGATACCATCAATATCTATCCATCACGAAGCCAATGCCAAAGTCTACAGTAACAATGGGTCAATCAGGATCCTTTACTCATCCGACATGGAACAGACCTAGCCGTTATATACCAGTAGAGACATCTAATATCCCTAAAGGAGTTGGCAGGAGACCACTTCATTGCTATCGTTGTAGACAAATTGAACATTATGTAAGTGAATGTCCTAATCCAAGGGCCAGTGATGACTATGCTCCAATATGTGGAAATTGTAAGCAGTTTGGTCATACTTATCAGCAGTGCAATACGCCCTTTAATTATAATAATCTGGACCAATAAATGCAAACAAGTCAACCGACGGAGGACAAAGGTCTTGTTCAACGAGACTCACCAGTACATCGTGTTGACGTGGTGAACGCACTGCTTATCAGAGGCCAACAAAAAGACAAGAATCCAATTCAAGACCTGGATGAACCAATCGCAGGAGAGCAAGTAGCGCCGTCCATGGGGCTAAACGAACCAATATCAATATTGGAACGTATCCCAATATTGAGACCTCAACAGACTGAAGAATCCAATTCGATTCTACGTGCGAATTTATTAGGACCATCAAGAACAATCCCAACTGACTAACTACCAATACCTATACAGCCCAATAAAAGTTCTTACACATTAAAGGAATCTTTAGTAGTAAAAAATTTGGTAAAGTTACCAGCGGCAATCCCAATCGCCAGGAAGGAATTGCTGCCAAACGGAGTAAAATCGAAACCAATAAAACGTAAAAGAGCATTGAGAATTACTCTCAATATGGAATCCTACGACATTCTAAAGGATTTGGATGTTATTCAGCCTCCAATTACAATGAAGCAACTTTTGGCAGTAGCACCGAAATGTCGATCTACATTGAATTCAGCGCTAATATGACGAAGATTCCACACTAAAAAAATTCACGAAGTTAGCTTAAATCTAGATCCGGGAGTACCAACAATCGATGTATCAATCGATGGCATTTTAATTCTAGGGATATAAGTCGATGGTGGCTCCAGTGTCAATTTAATGAACGCTGATACAATGGATGCTTTAGATTTGGAACACTTAGTACCCACGACATTGGTATTACGGATGGCAGATCATAGCCGGGTTAAACCAATGGGTATCTTACGGAGTGTTCAAACTATGATTGTCGGTATTGCATATGAAATTGACTATATCATCTTTTGGTTAAAACGTTCGACTTTATCGTATCCAATTTTATTGGGACGACCCTGGCTTTATCAAGCAAAGGCCAAGAATGATTGGGGTCGGGGTACTTTGACAATTGGCAAGGACGAAGACAAAATGGTGTTACAAATGTACTCAGTATACTATCACAGGGAATCTCAATTGCCAGCTTTTGAATTAACGTCGGACAATGAGCTTAGCTTCGATGACGATGTAATAGCACCAATTGCGGAGGCGCCCGTAGAGGCAGCACTATATCCTGGAGTGGTGTACCAATGTGGAGGTCCAAGAGAGTACTTGATATATCCGACGGACTCTAAAAACTCGGATTATGTTAATATTGATTAGATGACCAAGTATAATGTGCACCATGTTAGTGCCCTGAATATAGGATTTAGTACTTCATACATGTCAAAGTTACCGACTGACTTTAAACCAGTACAGGGTTGAAACAGAATATCGCCATTGCACCTTTATGTCAAACTATCAACTTGGCGACCATAGGAGAACCTCGGACAATTAAGGTCTACGAAGATATTAGGGAACAAGAGTTGACCTGCTAGACTGAACTTTTCTTACATCATAAATCCACTTTTGCTTGGACTTATGATGATTTAAAAGGTATTCCCACTGAAGTCTGTGAGCATCATATCGTTTTAGAGGAGAACGCTAAATCGGTACGGTAGAGGCAACATCGCCTTAATCCTAAATATTCCCTCATGGTGAAGGAGGAATTGGACAAGCTTCTTGTGGTTGGTTTTATTTACCTAGTACCAAATAGTGAGTGGGTTTCTCCAATCGTGATGGTGTCGAAAAAGAATGGGAAAATTTGAATTTGTCAGGATTTCTTGAAACTTAATATGGCTTAAAAAATAATTATATTTTTAACTTAATACGGTTTATTCCCATTAGATTAATTTGGAATAAGTAAAACGAGTAATCACACATAAGCAAGAATTAGATCTCCTTTACTCTTATCAATACATATCTTATGTTTTATTAAGTTCAAGTCTTTGTAGTCATTTTACATTTAGCAATAGCCACTTCAGTTTTAATTTTATATTTATCTTTTAGTTTTTTTTTTCTTTTGATAATATAATATTATATTATTATTTTTAGAATTTTATTATAATTTATGTCTTCAAAAATATGTCTATAAGACATATTTAAAGAAAAATCGTTGAAATTATGGATCAATGGTCAAAAAAACATATAGGAACAAGTTGTAGAATTTATAATGGATATATTAATTTATCAATCTTTAATAAAAGTAGGTAAAGAAAATTTTATAAGAGTACATGATAAATTACAAAATATGAGTAGAAATATTGTTGAAATTAACATAGAGTATAAATACAGACAAATGTAAAATTAAAATTTAGATGCATTTCATGGATTATTAAAAAAAAAAAAAAAAAAAAAAATACTTCACTATTATCTAAACAATGCTTATAAAATTGATTAGAATAAAACATAAAAAAATATTTAAATTTTTGAATTATTTTTATATTATTTAAATTTTATTATATTTTTTAGATATATATTAATATAAAGTTATTATTTAATGAAAATAATTTTATTAAGTAATTAAATTTATGCATATATAAAATATACTACTAATATTGAAATTCTAATTTTTTTTTAATTTGATTGTATTGGTCTATGGTTGCATGAATTATTTTACAACAATCTAAATAACAATATTTTTGGTGAAATGAAAAGTACTTGCTTTACATCAACTCAATTTTTAAGTTGTAATATTGGTATTCTTGCTTCAAAGATTTTTGTAAAGAAAAAAAGCATATTTATATAATTATAAAAAAATTCATAACATTAAATGTTTTCTATTAGATATGTCATATAGATCCACATTAGAAGAAGAATTGGTAGACAAAGAAATTGTTCTTTTATATAACACTTTTCAAGTTTATTCTTTAAGATTGCTATATTATTGGAATTTAATTTAGAAAGATGTTCAAAATTTATCATGCTACTAAATAAAATAGTGTACATGACTTCTTTGAAAATATTTAATTTGAAGGATTGTAGAAAATTAAAATCATTATCAATATCTAGAATTAGTCTCTTTTCTTTAAAAATCTTAATATTAGCAAGTGCTCAAGTTTGGCATTATTTCCAAATGAATTGGACAACCTTATATCTTTACTACCTTTAATATAAACTAATGTTCAAGCTTGACATCATTGCCAAATAAGTTGAACAACTTGACAATTTTTAATACCTTTGATCTTAGCAATTGTTCAAAATTGATACTATTGCCAAATGAATTGGGCAACCTCACATCTTTGACTACATTTTATTTAATAAAATGCTTAAGTTTGATATTATTGCCAAAAGAACTTGACAATTTTAAATCTTTTGTTATTTTTTATATGAGACAATATTCAAGCTTAACATCATTGTTAAATAAATTAGTCAATCTCAAATCTTTTATTACTTTTAATTTCGATGGATGTTCAAGCTTGACATCTTTATTAAATGAATTAGACAACTTCATATCTTTAACTATCTTGGATTTTAGCAACTACTGAAGGTTGGCATCATTACCAACTAAATTAGATGCTTCCACATCTTTGAGTACCTTTGATATTAGTAAGTACTCAAGTTTGACATCATTGCTAAATGAATTAGACCTCACATCTTTGACTACACTTAATTTATAGGAATACTCAAGCTTGATATTATTACTAAATAAATTAAGTAACTTTGCATCTTTAATTACCTTTAATATAAGAAGATACTCAAGCTTAATATTATTGTGAAACAAATTAAAAAATCTCATATTTTTTACTACCTTTATAACAAGTGATTAAGCTTGATATCATTGCCAAATGAATTCTGAAACCTTACATCTTTGATTACTGTTGAAACAAGTAGATGCTCAAGCTTGGCATCATTACCAAATGAATTAGGCAACTTTACATCATTGACTACCATTAATATTAGGCAATTTTATATCTTTGACAACTTTCACTATAAGAGTTAGAAAAAATAATTAAAAACTATCTTTATTAACAACATTAAGCTACATCTTTGATTTTACTTGATTCTATCTAATTGTAGTATTCTAAATTTAGATTTATATCATTTTTAATTATATATATTATTTTGGATTTTTTAAAATTCTAAAACTTATTTAGAATTTACCAGTATAATAGATTAGTATATTTGTTTGTTGTTCTAAACTAGTTTATTATTATATTGGTAGTAAGTCTTAATTGGATTATATTTTATATTAGAAGTTATATTGATGATGATACATAACATCTTCATAGAAATAATTAATTAATAATAATACTATATTTGTATAGTATTTTATTATAATAGAAATTTTCACATAAAAAGTAAAAAGACCTTATTATTTAATTAGTGTTGGAATACCACCAATTGAAAATTTTAAGACTATTTTATAGAAAATAAAAACCTAAGAATTGATAAGAGTGTACATAGAACTAAATCTTTGTAGATGCATAGAAATAATTAGATAATGAGTTGAATGAAGTTGAAGAGATAAATACATTATTATAAACTATGGATGAAAAAATAATAATGATATCAAAGAAAGGGATTAAGAAGTTTGACAAGTGATACAATTATACTTTAGTTATAATTTTTTAAAATGTTTAATTATATCTTAATATATAACATCTATAATTAAAATTAATCATCATAAATTCTTCATAGATTATACTCCATTGTAATTTTTATTTTTTCCAGTTTCTTGACATAAAAACATTACCAAAAAAATCAAAACTAAAACATTTTGTTTGAGACAAACTAGTAATTCAGACATGCATTTCACATTGCTATGGACACAAGGGTTTTTTAATTTTACTGAACCTGATCACACATATGATAACTTATAAGGAGAGAATTAAGTTTTAAGGAAGTTCTGATGAGACAAATCAATTTTTTCTGAAAAAATGACACATTTCTTCCAGTACAGGCATTTCATTTGACACCATGACATGGGGTCAGAATCCAACAATTTACAGTGACTAAATAATCACCAACCCCTCTAATAAACTCATCCCGAAACTAACAAGGTCCGAGAAAAATACCATCTGCAACTCTTTACTTCACAACCGTACAACTACATACAACTATGTACAGAAGGAAAGAAAATTTTCATGATTCAAAATTGATGGGACCAAATATATCCTCCTTGGCAGAAGCTGATAAAGTATACGGCTTCCGTTCCTCATTGCTTGCATATATGCCACACAGATACTCCAATGCAACAGTCAATGCACAATGCAGTGAAGGCAGGTGTCCTTTGCGCAAAGTCATTACTGCATGCTCATGGTTCACAGCATAGAGGGCAGAGGCTTCCTCCCACATTTGAGTAATCGACTTGTTTGTTCCTTGTAATATCTGCGCGGTAGACAGTAGTGAGTCAGCTCAAAGTTTCGTGCTTCAACGTTGCTTAACTGACAAATTACGACTGAATGAAGGCGTCATCCCGAAATTCAATTCCCTTTTCACTATTCTCATTTATCATATAAGTTCACAGCGATCTAGTCTACCCTTAAACAATCGTAGCTAAAGAAGCAAAAAAATACTGTGAAGCATTAATCGGATGAAAAACCTCTTGATAATAAGCAATAACTCGATCTTCCTCATGGTTCTTGATCGCAGCCTTTATGTCTTTGTTGTACTGCTGAAGGAGCCCCCGCCATCTCTCCATGTATCTGTCAAACCTCCCATACTCGAATTTGGGATCATATGCAATAGTTTCTGTTAAGCATACAAAAAACAAAAAGTTAGACAAGTGCGACATGCTTGGACTACACATGCAACAAGGGAAGAAATTCCACAATAAGCTTGTAAATAAAGAGAAACTTGCTTAATTCTCCATAAAAACAATCAATACTGTAGAATATTGCGCTGATAATGCCTTCATGTATCAACGGGCTAATTTACGACTTCCGTAGAGTACTGTAGTATAAGATGAACATGTTAACTCTTCTAGCATTGCCAACTTGATAAAGTTTTTGAGTGCCAAAAGACATACCTTCAGGTTTGCAACCAATGCCGTCAACATTTCTGACAACCATATCATATATTTGACCAAGTATGCTAGTGGAAGTATAATAGGTTCTGTTGGTCTGAATCTCCTTCAGGAAGTGCGGAAAGCAATCCGGTTCCAACCTTCTAGGTAACTTGACCTGAATTGAGCATGAATTATTCTTAAAAACAACCAAGGTATAGTTGACTGATTCTGAAGGGTCTGAAGTTCGCATTGATAGGCACCGCCTGGCTTACAGTAATCCATTTCAATACTACTGTGATGAACTAACTTCATGAACTGTAATCAAAGAGCCCAACAGAAGGAGAGAGAGAGAGAGAGAGAGAGAGAGGGGAGAATACATACAGACATCCAAGCAAATGTATGTCGATGTAGACAGAGCTCTTCACCGGTTTTATCAGCATCCAAGGCTCTGTAAAATATATCTATCAATTCCTCAAGTGATTCGGATATCAGTTCCAACTCGTCTGAATACTCATCCGCGTCTTTAAGTGACAAGTACCGATCCATATGTGCTGTCCAAAATATACCCGCTTGCGACATAGGCTTACTGAGGAATCATCCAGCCAGCACGATTAGACCATCATGTTCGTGTTTGCTCGAGAGGTAACTTCGTAAGCCAGCCCGCAAGAGGTCAATTATATGACTACTAAATTCAAAATCCAGCATAGAATTTTCATTCAAAAAGGTTCAGAGTTTCTTACTAAGGTGTGAAACGACTCTTCAAGAATTTGTCAAACAGCGTATATTCAAGAGCTCTGGATGTGAGGTTGCTGGGGCCATCCCCAATGGGATAATTTATTTTCTCTCCTATTCTCTTCCAAGGTAGGCTAGGAGTGAACAAAGAGATCAACTGCAGAAAATTCAAACTCTGAGCTTTCAAAATATGACATTTGAGAACGACGATCTCAAAAACATTTTGCAACTAATAGTTCAATCCATTCAATAATTCATCGTGTCCATTTGTGATGTAGAAGTCAGGACGGAACACCACTTGCCTGTGCATTGGAGCAAACCCAAAAGAGGTCGCCGCAAAGGTCACTGTTGGCAATTTCATCTACAACCGGCCGATTACCTCGAACAGAAAAGAAGATGGCGTGCTTAGTAGGGCCCACATAAGGATTGAGTCGTTCGTCCCATACAGCATCAAAAATATGCACATCCCCCCAATGCTTTCCGGGGTTCTTGTAAACAAGAACCTTCCCAATAACTTTCTCGCCATTCCTGCACATTCAAAATCGTTAAAAAAAGACATGTTACGAAATCTTTGTCTGTCTGAAGGGGATTAAGAGAGGTTACTTACTTAACGATCGCAACCTCGTTTGGCTTCAGAACCTTCTCCTTAGTAGGATCGGAAGTGCCCATGAGATAATAACTCTGGGGCAGAGGCAAACAACCTTTTCTCAGCAGTGCGATCTTATCCTGCGTTATCTTCTTCAGATTGTTTTGCATCTGAGGGTTGCTCATGGGAATATTTGCCATGATCATACGAAGTGTTTGGTCACCAACAGCGTAGTCTGGGGAACAACTTTTCAATTCTGTATAATCCACATGATTGACAAAATATTAGACTAGAACACCAGAGCATTGGAATACGAGTGAACATAACAACCTTGCAACAAACAGTGACCAAGACAGAAAAGACACTTCAGAGCTCAAAGGTAACGTCTCTATACCTCTGAAGACTTGGCCCCTCTCAGTAAAGAAAGTGCGAAGCTTTTCAAGAGCTTTCTCCACGAGTTCCAGGAAGAAGGAAGCTGGAACGTTATTTATAGACAGAAGAATAATCAAATCCTGAGACAACCTTGCTTCCTCTAGCTTGTAACTGGCAACAACAAACACACAATATTGATGACTTCATTAAAATCTGGCTAGAGATTTGAAATAACGTAACAAACAAGAAACGGAAACTTGTATCTCATCCTAAATCGTCAATTGAATATGATACTTAAACTAAAACAAATATCTGCTGCTATTTTCCACACACAATGACTTCGTCAATAAAATGGATATGCCTCTCAACAAATTCTTGATAATAAAAAATTAAGATATGCACGAGAGGGGAACTTCAACCCACATACCACGTATTGGTGTTCACAACTTCAAAACTTTTGATAGTGGGAATGTCTTTCAAAATAGGGTCAGATGTGACCTTCACCATTGATGGTCGGTACAGGATTTGCAGACCTTTCAACTGCAGAAAAACAAAATAAAATCCAGAACATGTTGATCTATGAAAACATCATTGACGTACTCCACGCTTATGCATATTTTCGTTTATCAAGTAACCCAATTCTGTCCAACACACTGTAATACAACAAAAAGTTAACCAACTTATCTTGAACCAGAGAGTGCCTACAGGCTACGCGTGTGAAAAGCATCCAAGCCAATTTCGAGAGTGATTAGCAATCTGACGGAACATGATCCAATTTCGGATGAAACAATGAGAAAACTCAAATACCTGATGATTCACTTGCCAAGTACCCTTTATTGCCATTCCTTTCCAGAAAAGACAGCCTTGCACTAACGTTGGGTAACCCTGTGAACAACGAATCATAAGAGGTGCAGATTTATTCAGTTTTAACTTAGTCGAATCTCCAGTTCAGCTGCTGGTACACTACCCATTTCACTCATCGAACTTCTTACTCTCATTTTACTGCTTGCCGAGACTGTCCAAAGAGACGATGAAATCAGGTCAACTATTCCCATGATCATCCACGTAGACAACACACCTTTGGTTCACCAACTCTTCCTTTACAGACAGAACATGGTAAGAGCCTTGCAACATCAGGTGAGATCTCTGATGTGCCTTCTGTGTGAGCCATAAATTTCCCCGAGTTGTCTAAAGTCTGTCAAGACATTGCAAGACGATTACATTCAAGTAAGACTTCGTGGCACTGGAAAATAACAAACTTTTCTAAATTTGTTGCGAATCGTTGCAAAAGATGAAACGACTAGGTGATGCAACAAGAAAGTGCGTTGAGGCACATGAACTAGGAAAACCAAAAGGGATACTTCGATTATATTTCACTCTGGTTCCGAGAAAAATTCCAGAAAGCATGGATTGGGAAGTTTTTTGCACCAAAAACATACTCATACTTAAATATCAGATATCAAAGAGAGGAAAAATCGAAATATTTGTAACAGCTGTACCTTTGAAAGAATGTCTGGGATCTGTTTAACTTCAATTTCATCCCAATTAAGGTTGGCTGTAACAGACTTAGAAAGAGCCAGTTGTAATCTGAAACCTCAACCCGAAATTGTACCCAACCGATGGATAAAGAACTAGGTAAGTTAAAACGGAAAGATCGACGTGTCCATTGTAATTATACCAAAAAATCAAATAAAATAAGATGGGATAAATGAAAGTTATTTAGGTCTTCATACCGACGAATCACTCATTGAATTCATTGTGGAGGCTAGTTCAGACTGTGGACAGCTACAGGTTCAAAGCACTCACCGGGAGGCAAACCTAGGCATTGTGGGCATTGCATGAATGTGCATTATGTGGCAGCGAGCAGCCTCTATTCGGGTGAAATACTTGAAATTTGGATCAGAAAGATCGACATCTGCTAACGACTCGGTGCAGACAAAGAAGCATTTTACAGCTCTCTGATAATCCTTAGCTGTTTAATACACATTCCCACTATGACTAAGTATAGATCACAATCAAGTTCCATTAACGAGGTACACATTTGGACAGACCTATCAATCGGTCAAATGAAAAGAGGTAGTTCAAGTTAGAGATTGAGTATACTACTCGATAAGGACTCATGTGTTGTATCTGACATGAATCTTGCTTGATACAACTACGCCATGTATACAACTATAGTAATTAAAGACTAATTTGGTTTAAAACCTATTGTTACAAAGGATCTTACCTACTCCCTACATCAAGGAAATCAGAAGAGAAGGAAAACAACAAATCTTCCCCCACAAAGCATGTGCGCCTCTGAATACCTAAGATGTTCAACATCAAATTCTCCTACTGTAGAAAAGTAATTTGTATAGTGATAGCGAAAATAAAGGGTGGAATTTCATGCCCTATCACTTCTTGAACAACCTGAGACAATTACCACAATGCAACAAGCTAGTTCACTTCTTATAGTACAATAAACTGAAAGTATGAACTACATGCTATGATCACGGGGATAGTGTAGGAAACTCTTACCATAGGGTTTAGTTCTGTTTCTGAAGTCACCCTTTCCAGAATCCTTGAAACCTGGGTAAAAAAACACAACACGGTGTCTAACTCAAAGAAGTTGAACCAAAATGTAAACGAAGTACTCATTTAAATGAGCAACCATATTCTATCCTCTATATCATAACACACAACCTCTTCAAAAGTTGTAGGTTATTCCACGACTTACTCCAGAGTCGGTATCGTCGCAGGCCGACTAAAATACCATCTCGAACCAGTTGAAACTTGTCTTCAGTTGGAAACTCATTAAAGTAAACAGGCATGACTCTGTCGTCGCCAAATATCCGATGCAGCAAAGTACTTGTTGATCTTGGCTTCACACACTGAAAAAAACATGATTTGAAGATGAGGTAAGAAGCATGAAATTTGAAATTAGTAACAGTAAAATTCGCAAGTCTCGTTATCGATAGGCCATTGTTCAAATCATACTGGTGTTTTAAACTTACCTTAAACTTACAAACGCCATGTTTATCGACGTTACACTCGAATGAAAATAGCCCCTTAGCCAGCCAATCTTTCTGTCAACATTTCGCATATTAGCAAACTATGTCCTTAGAATATTCGAACTGATAAAAGAAGCTTTTCAATCTACAGTCATAACAATTTTTTGAGTTGTATTCCGCCCACCCAGTTGAGTTACTAGAGATTAAGGTGAATAGCATTCTAACATGTTCAAACCCTGTTAACTTAAACGTGCCTGCTGCAAAAGATGCCTAAAGAAAGGTAAACACGTCGCTGACGTGAATGACTTATCAATACATGCGTTTCTGCTCAAAAGCAATCAAACATGGACTTTTCGTATCTTATAGACCTCCTGTAAGCTTAGGGGCAAGTAGTCGTGTATACTAAGCATGTCAGTAGCAAATTATGAACAAAGGAAAATAAGAAAATTCTCAACACAACAGTAAGACTGATTACTGATCGACTGCAAAAAGCTTGGTCCAGAAACAGAGGATTTGAATGTACCCTGATGTAAGGAAAGGCTTCATTCCGAACACCTTTGTTGATCGCAACTTCCCGAGAAACGTATCCAGGAATATCTTCCAAGGACAATCTCTCTAGCTTCTTAATTTGTTCCAGCGTTAGCACCTTTTCCGGTAGAAGACCTAAGCTGCACGATCATTTTTATTTCAATCTCCTTGACAGTGATACCCATGCTCAATGTTCGAGAGAATTACAAATTACAACATGCTTTGTCAAAAAAAAAACTCGACCCGCAGCGAATTTGATGAGGATGACAACTCAATTCTATTTTAGAAACTTACTCTCCAAGACAGCTCAGCGTGACCATAAATTTTTTAAATTCCAATTTCCCTAATGCAAGTTGCTGCTCCGTAAGATCAACCCAGGGCCAAGAGAACTGCTCCTCCACCACATTGGGATACAGATGATCCCAGACTTTGTCTAAGGGAATCAGCTTCTCAAGTTTTTCCATCTGTGATTGCTTTAGTCCAGCTGAAGGAGCCGACCCCCTCTTTCTCAATCTTGTCTTCTCAAAACCACGTACTCTTTCTGGCCCTGCAATAAAATTTCAAAACTGATCAGCCTTCACTATAACTTGTTTTGAAGCTCTCTTCATGACTGCTTAATTAAACCAACACACAGTATTTGGAAATATCTCAATTCAGATCGATGACTGCGAACTGTGATTCCGACATGTGAGTACATCAAGAAGTGCGTATTACCATAGCTCGGAGATGGAGGAGTCACTGCAGCTTCAGCATCTGACAGAAATTTCCGAAAGCGCTGCGCCAAAGGATCTTCAGGCTCCTCTCCTAAACTTACCAACGAACTTTGAGATGAATTTTCAATGTCGGCATCAGCCCAACTGCTGCTCGGATCACTTCGTCCATGACCACTGGCACTGGAGCTTTTACTGGAAGTAGGGCTCCCTGGCATCTCCTCGTCCTCGACCTGACCAGGAGTATTTACGAATTCTTCCTCGTCAGGTCCTACTCCTGGAATCCATGAATTCTTCACCGGGGAAGTGAAGTCCGAACCTGAAGAAAATTTGGAGGCCTCTTCCTCATCCCCTTTACCCGCAGCCCAAGACAGTATCTTCCAAGCCCCGTGCATTGTACCAGTGGAAATCAATCGACTTTTCACGAGAATTAAATTATCATTGCGTGCGCACAGTCTTGGAACGAAACAACAAATACTACTGCCTTGCCCAAGACTGCTGGTCAAAATTTAAAAATTAACTGCACGATATTGTACAGCTCTTAATGCCCACGAGTCAGCTGATAGCTTGGAATCAGAATGGCTGGAATTGCCGAACTCGGTGAGCAGAATGAAGAGAGCACAGCATCATCCACTCAGGCACAGAACCAGATTCCAACCAAGTTCTAAATCCTGAGGTGGACAACCAAAACCTATCAACCCCGCAAACCTCCAACTCAAACTCTGTAATCATACGCTTCCATTGCAATTCCTCGACAATGGCAGCCGAGTAACAAAATCTAAGTTAAGAGATGACTGCATACTGCTGTCAACGATGGCAGCCGATCAAATTGATTATGCTTCCTCCATCCACTGAAAGATACAACAACTAACAGGAACTATAACATTTCCAACAACGTCTGGCGGGAGGGGAAACCGTAAAGGATAAGGAACAATTCACAGAAGAGGATTCACCAAACCTAATCTTCAACTGCAAAAAACTTAATTTTTTTGTCACGATCAACAAGCGCCGAGAAACGATCTGTCATTTACCCCTAAACGCACACAAAATGCGTGGCCGCCGCTTCTTCACTCCTCCCCTCTACCATGAAAATTCATATGCAACCAAACTCCAGGCAACATCGCACTTGCGCTTCAAATCCACAGCATCCTTCAAGTCACTCCCACTGCAGCGAGCAATCCCGATCTCCCCCAGTCTCCAATAACCTCAAACAGCACCAAATAGGCTCACGAAAAAAAAAAAAAAAAAAAAAAAAAAAAATCTTCTTAAATACTCTTAAACAACAACAACATTAACAATAACACAAACAATAAATTAGAAAAATAAATATAAAATCCCAAAAAAACAACGAATAAATATTTTAAAAAATATATATCCTGTCTAAACCCTCGAATAACACTCCGCATTCCCAAAAACTCAATTGGAAAATTACAAATACTGATGCAAATGGCGGAGCTGAAGCTAAACTACGCATTCAAACAATCCTTGAC
Source organism: Physcomitrium patens (assembly GCF_059467195.1). Lineage (NCBI taxonomy): Eukaryota > Viridiplantae > Streptophyta > Bryopsida > Funariales > Funariaceae > Physcomitrium > Physcomitrium patens. The sequence continues at coordinate 14,783,303 of NC_143414.1, read as the reverse complement.
AAGTCTCCACTCCCTTCTTCATCGAACCTTCTAACGTGGCCCCCCGGATGGATGAATAAATGGATGACCATATTTCACATCCAAAATTCGATGGATTTCCTTGTTGTGTTCGACGGAATTGAGGATGAAATTTATGATTTGAAAATGGATGAGGAAGGTGGTTCTTTGGATGAATGAAAGGCTCGCCGGCGATTTGAAAAGATTCCTCCTCCTGCTGGTTCTGGTTTAGGGATAGGTGTGGATCGCGGGTCGTGAGCGCATCGCGGGTCAAGGTGTGCTGCGCCGGCTGGCCCCTTCTACCCTTCCTGAACCCATCCCCCTCGATGAATGATGGATGGATGGATGATGCAGTTGTGGACGAATGAATTATTGTGCTTTTTGTGACTTTATGTAAGGTAGCCGACCCATTTCAGATAACTTAAGCATTTCAGCATATATGCAGTAAGTGTAAAAATGAAAGAAAAAAAAATCCTTGTGTATGGAAGTATAAATCAGGTGGATTTCATGTGTTTTCACATAATTTGGCCCGAACACAAAATTCATACAAATGTTTTATGTGAAGATTTTCTTCCACCCAAATTTGACAAATAGGCCAACCTAATTCCCCATCAATGGTGGGTTACAAAATTGATAATCCTTCTTTCCCATAATCAAGAAGTGTAGTACCTAATTATGCTATCAAGCTTCACCTAATTTTGTGCTACCTACAATTGCTAATGTGTGGATGAGGTAATTAGAGTGCAACCAGCTTCTGCTAAACTAGAATTCCACCCCAACCAATCAACAACTGCCACTTAAATTGACACCCATCCACTTTTCCGTGATCAAAAATGCTAAAACTTAACAAGCACTAGACCTATTTCCAACCAGAATGGTGATAAAACTGGTCATAACTAGGATGCAAGACTTGTGGAAAACACCCCACCCTGTAGGTCAGAAATGGGAGGGTGATTGAGAATTGATTGGCTACCTTAATGGAGCCCTGCAACAAGAGAGGCCTAGGATAAGCAGATAATTAGGGGGAAGGGGGGAGGGGGGGTTCATTAAAATCTTTAATTTGCCCTAATCACACGATTGTTAATTGAGTTTATCAGAGCTTGTAAGAGCCGTGGATTTACTTGAGGCTATTGGAGGTGGTTCTGATTAAAGGAATGATTATTGCCATATTTCTATTCCTACATCCACATTTTTTCATCCATGGGTAATTAGATCCTCTTTCTACTGCTACTCAATTGTGATTTCCAAATTTTAATTTGGTTCATATTTTCAGTCTTTCTTTTTCTTTTAAATCCCAAAATGAAAATAGATTTTATTTATTTTCAAAATTTTTTTTATGAAGTTTTCAAAAACCATACTTCTCTTGGGATTTTGACATAAAGCTTATCAATTGAAGGAGAAAAATAAAATTAATGTAATGTGTTTTTATCCTGAGATAATGTTCAGAATTATCATGTTTCACACAAGTGCTTAGATCTATAATAAGTAAAAGGATTGATCTGAATTATAAACTTAATATAAATCAATAGATAACCAAGACCCGAATTATATAATAAGAATAATAATAAACATTAAGGTGCTAACTTTTGTATAATGAAGCTATGTTCAGATTTTATTAAAATTTGTACTCTAACACCTACAAAATTTAAATTACATACAAGTAACATATTATTCGGCTTATGTTTATTATCTCATTTTTATTTCTCTATTTCGTCTTGAAAAGCCATCTTATTTCTTCATTGTATATATATATATATATATATATACAAAAAAAATCATATTCAATAATAAAAAAATGACATTTTTCTTTGTGCAAGTACAATATTTTTTTTTCCTTCTTAAATATTATTATGGATATTCTCAATATTCTTAAAAATGATATTCATAAGTCATAGTAAGAAAAACATGATAATTGTTTACAAGTACCAGTATTTTTATACATTACCTAAGTTACTGTTAGCTAATTATAATATATATTGCAATGAGTAATTAATGTTTGAAATAAAGAGATATACATCATATTCTTATAAGTTTGATTGTATTGAGGAATTAATAAATACAAAACCAAAAATCATGTATGGCAATACAATTTCTTTTATTAAGTTAAATTGCATTACAAATTTCGACTTTTACAAATCTATATTTTACTTCAAATTGAAGATTAATCTGAATAAAACAAATGTTATTCCCATAAAAATACAAACTTTTTCAAATTTACAAATCCAGACTATTTCAACATTAAAAGTATCATAAAATCCTTCATACATTGAAATTTACATTAAATTAGTTCAAATTATTTTGTAGTGCTATGCTAGAATGCTAGTAGAATAGTACTGAAGACTCTAAACCATCAATAGAAAACCCAAATTACACAATAAAATATGATTATTGTAATTCAGTTGATAGTCTGACAGTATTAAAAGTTCATAGTCTTTTACAATAACCATAAAGAATTCAGACATATGAAATTGATGATTTCTGTGTACTTATTATAAACATGTAGAGCCCAAGAAGAAATCTAGCACCATATATAATAAAAAAAAGAATCAAACTATATATATATATATATATATATATTCGTCTCTAATTTTCATCTGATTTTTGGAAGAATATATGGTGTACACTTGCTTGCATCAATACTTTACATTTTTTTTTTTTTTTTTTCTATCTTTCTTTCTTTCTTAAACATCTCAATCAGTAATGGTCTTATTGTGCACTATTACATTTCACAATTTGAGACATAATTTTTTAACTGTTGCATTTTATTAGCTAATTTATTTTCTTAAATGTAAGCAGCACATATTTAATAATTGACTAACCTTCTAGTTTTTAAATGTATTTTTATCAGGATGATAGCACAATAATTAAGCATGTACATGAAAAAATTATTATTATTATTATCAATTAATTAAAGACATGCTTTTTAACTGTATGAACTTCTAAATTTAATGCATATTCATTTAAATATAAATGGCTATAGTTGATGTTGGAAATTGAACTTGAATAGGTGTTAAGAAATAAAATCGTATATTTATTGGATATGTCACATTAATAAATTGATGGAGATGAAAAAAATGTCACATTTTTATTGTATACATATAATAATAAATATTATCAACCAATCAATCAATACCAAAATATAATTTTATCATGATATATATAGGAAATTGTTAAATTGACCCAGGGGCATTTACTAAATTGACTCATTCATCATCATGGATTGATGATCCAACCATTTTTTCATTGGTTTTTGACCAATATGGATTTGGGAGTAAAGAATTTTTTGATGATGGTTAGAATGGGTGGGTTAATTTTGTAAATGCTTGAATAAATTTAACAGTTCTCTCTATTTCTCTATATATATATATATATATATATATATATGTGTGTGTGTGTGTGTGTGTGTGTGTCACATCAAATAAATGATACTTTGAATATATTGATTACTTTGTTTATTACATTTTGTGCACTTTCTAATACACAAGTGTATTATAAGATGATGTAATTTTTTATTCAATCTTATTCATTTTTTTATAAACTTGCAAAAATAACTGTAATATGATGCTCAATGTATTGTTATCGTTATTCTCATAAGAGCTTAGAATTGTATTCAACATGAGAAAGTTCATTTACAAAGTTTTTACAATCTTTTTCCGTTTCTTTTATTGGCTTATAAAAACATATATATTTTTTTACTAAGATAATTTTAAAATGTGTTGTGAAGTGTGATTGTACATTTTACAAAGTCACATATTAACAAAAATTAAAAGAACATACAAAGCACTCATAGACTTTTTTTCAACATATACTAAAGTTCATTATTTCAAGATACTATAATAAAAACTATCAAAAACATTAAAAAAAATAAATATTCTATGAATATTAGTTTGTGATTCTTTGTTTCATTGTTTGCATCTTGATTCATTATCACAATTCTACATTATTAAGTTCCACACGTTGATAAAACTATCAACCCCATTATATTTGACTAGTTCAAAAAGCACAACCTTTTTTCAAATGTACTTTTTCCAGTGTATGACTGAAAAGTTTGAAAAACGTGCATGTTCCACGAAAGCGTGCTGACGTGGAAAAGTCCAGAAGGAACGCACATGACAAACAATAGGTCGTGCTTGAAACAGAGCCCAAATGGATGAATACATTAATGGCCCGAAGTTTACATCCATACACATAATTCATCCATTCATCCATCGAAGAGGATGGTTTCAGCCAAGCGGGAAAGCACGGAGTCGCCATTTGAAGTGAGCTCGCTCTGGATTCATGAAGAAGAAGACGACGAAGAAGAAGCAGAGCTCTTGGCTATGGCGATCGCCTCTCTGCCACTGGTTCATCTTTGCGTTCCAATGGTTCATGCCCCGCTTTCGTTACGCGACTCCAACCTTGCCGTCGTCATCGTTGCATTAATTATTATTTTTGATTTTTTTTCACACAGCTGCGCTGCCATACTTCACAATTTCTTTGTCTGCTAACACTGGTCTCGCTCCTTGCTCTACTAATTTTATCTCAGAAACACGAGGCTGGTCCTTGGTGCACGTTAGTTTGGTACTTAGGATTGTTGTTCGTTGTGGAGGTGGCCTGAAATGAGTTCAGAATGGAGGTTTGATTGTTTGAAATGGACATCATCGGCATTGTTGTCTTCAAGGTTGTGGAGAGGGGAGACTTAGCTATCATTTCACAAGTGGTAAGAAAGAGGATAAAGAGCTTGAAGTTGCGGACGAGAATCTGCTATTCTGTATGTATCAGGTGCGCAGTTTATGGAATCTAGATTTGAGCGTCCTTGCTTCTCTCGTTAGTCCCTGGTTGTGATTTAGATGGTTGTACGCAGTACTAGTTTCTATGTGAAGCTGATTTTGCTCGGCAAGCCTTGCGAGCATTGGCTGTTGAAGAAGTCGCGTTACTTTAGCTTGCGGTAAATTATGTTAAATTGGGGTGGTTTTTATAATGGGTGTACATGGTCTCGACTCTCTGATCTTCTATTCATGGGAATTCGGCAGTTTTGTGAGGGAGAAATCGAGGATGTCACGAATTCTCTGCGAATGAGAAAGCAACAGAGAGGGAGGGTGGGCTTGGTTTTAGCTTTGTTGTTACAGAGGAAACTCAAGTTGAATATATATGAAGACTAAAACATCTCATCAGTTAATCATCTTCAAAGTTGCGGCGAGGACAACAGATGCTCAATGTCTGCTCAGCATTGATCTCGATCACCTGATTTTGGTTGCGGTTCACAAGTTTTTGAAAATGAGAAGGTAGATTGGAAGCAGTAGCTAGTTCATCTGAATGGAGAGAGGTTATGCAACACTGTTATCGTCTTTTCGTGTTTATTTCGCTTAAGATGTGGGTGCTGTGCATGAAACCGAAATTCCTTCAAGTGCTCAATATCATAAGATTGTGGAGCAATCTCAGCATACTTTGGGATTCTAGTATTTTTATGCCAGTAATGGATGCTTTACAGGATTTTCATGACCAGCAAGATTACCAGGGGAGACTTCATTTACCTGTTTTAAGCATGTTCAAGTTTTCGCATGCATTTCCAGTGATTCTTACTGAATCGGAGGTTGTTTTCGCTGAAGTTTCTCCACTTTGAGACGGCAGGTAAGATGCAGCTGCTATAACAATCCAACCATGCCTATTATGGACAAGAGCGACGGTCCGCATCAGCAGGTTGGGGATCTAGAGAAAATGTAGCTCTCATCAATGATCACCAATATACTTAAAGCTACTGGAGTCACATCAAAGATTTGAACTTTATGCACTCTGAATCCTTCTCTTCAGAACCGGCAATCTTCATTTAGAAAAGCACTACAGTCCGCGTGATTATGAAACATAACCGAAGAGTATGTCGTTGCAAATCCGTCTCCTGGAGATGCTCCTCGCAAAGAGCTTCAGGAAGTTCGCTCAATCTTCCACTAAGCTGGATAATTATTCTGCGATATTTCTTAAGACCGTCTGTTTTACCCTGTATCGCCCTCTAAACCTGGTTTTGAATCGAGGTTGGTACAATTGGCTTTCAGTTTTAAACAGTCAGGGTTGAGGTAAGTGAGACCACTTTGCTCGATTGTTGAATTGCACTAACAAGCTTGAGTATTGAAGATTTGCTGCACTTTGATCACATCATCTCAGGTGAATGTATGCTTTAACGTTTTCTTGTTACATAAACATCAGATAAGTGTCATTCCTTCTTTTAATTGATTTACTCCGTCTTGTAGATGACGGCTAAAGCTCAAGTGCGCTGGGGCCTTCTTTGAGGTACCGAAGTCTGTGCAGCCGTATGTATGGTCAAAATATAGCCAGCCCCTTGCGAGCCCCCAGTTTGCGAAGCTAGTCCAATGATGGGTGAGGATGTTATATCTTCCTCTGCATCTCTATATCAGGATTTTGGAAGACGTCCTTTCTCTCTGAGATGCAATTAATACTATCCCCTGGACTGCGTAGATGCTGTCACCTGTGAGAGTACTGCAGTTCTTGAAAGTCACATTATTCTGTTTCAGGTGAGTAGTCCCACCTTTTCCGTGCTGAAAAGCTTCAGACCATCGTAATGCTTCAAAACACTTCAAGAGAACTGTTGCCGCAACCCAGTCACACAATGTACATGGTTTGGTAGTAAAGAACTTTCATGTGGTTAGAGTCCCTCTCTCCTGATTTAAGATGTTGACGTCGCTTTGCATCAATCAATCAGATCCTTTCCAACTTGCTCCAGCAAAGGAGTTCATCATAACTACGATTTGAAACTCGAAAGAAGCTTGCATTCATCACTGAGCTTTCTGACCATGGATGTGTGAGTTTATTCCATTCTCTTGTTTTAGACGTTCTTATTTTTATGAATGCAGAAATGAATTAGGGTGAACTAGAAAGGGCTTGCTGACGTGTCCCTTGTCAACTCCTGCACCACGCAGGATGTAGCAGACATTCCTGACTACTGGGACCAGAACCTTACAAAATCTCATGCCCAAGAAACTGTCTGACAACATGGCGGTGACGGAACGGCCCTGTTAGAAGCTTTCAGCAGCTCGGCATTTTTACAGTTGTTACGATTGCAGTCCGTTGCTTCTGGCCTCCGCTCCTGACTCTGAAGCAGAAGGGTGATCGTTCGTAATAAGTGGCTCGATCTAAGTTTGCAATGACCAGACTTGAAAAAACCTTCTCATTTTGATTTCACGCCATTGTTGTGTTCGAACGACTTCTTGATCACTGTAGTAAGGAAACCTTCCATTTTTTTCAATTCTCTTGAAAATGTATCATTAAGTAACACACTTTTTGGTTAGTTGGCCCTTTGCAGTCACATATCTGCAGTATGACCATCCAAAATTTTCCTTACTTCCTAAATCCCTCAACAAAACGCATTGATCACGTCCAGTCAGGACCTGCAACAGGAACATGTCTCTGATCTGATGCAACAGTGCCGATTTTACTTTTCTTCGCAGTTTCCTGCGGAGGAATACAAGCTTAGTACTTGGTTGAGTGTCCAACCCCCCATTCCTTTTTGACCTTGGCCGAGATCATCTCGAATATTGCCACTTTTGAAATTTAGTAATAATTTTTTCACGAACAGTATACAAATGGAACCGGGTTCTGTTATTGCAGTTTAATGGGGTCACGAAGATTACAGTGTCTGCAGGTACTGCATACCTCCTTTTCCGCTTACCCCAAGAAAGCGATCATCCACTTTGTACTCACCCCACTAAACCATGTTTTTTCTGGACTTCCATCGACTCAGATAGACGAATCGATGCGCTGGAATTGAGACGAAGTGCAATTCCACCGTCCTGACCCCCCCCCCCCATAATCACTGCACGGAAGTGGTAGGGTTGCCCGAACGACATGATTCGTATGCGAAACAATTGAAACGTTGTCCCTGGGCTTCGGACATGGCAAAAGATGGTGTGGGCCTTCGACATTGGCGGTGCCTCAAGGGAATAACAAGCGCCATTTACGCGATTCCCATTGCCTTCGTGGTGTGGCTCCAGCAATGACAAGGGGCCGGCCGAAATAATGAGATGGGGCTCCGAACATCGATGCAATAATAATCCCCCTCTCTCTCCCCACCTCGACGATGGAGAGCTTCGCTTGATCGACGAGGGGCAATGAATCACAAAGCTCTCCAGCAAAGCGGCTGCCCCGTCGCGGTCATGATGCTGTAGTGCGCCCACCACCGCCGGTTGGAGAATGTCAGACAGAGAAAGTGAGAGGAGGATTTTCCATCAGTTTGCGGCAGAGGATTTTTCCAGCCCCATGTGAGCTGTGCGAGGGCCAGCCTGCCTGCCTCGCAGGCCTCCTCTCCCCATCCCTGCCATAGCCACATGCTGCTGCTCCTTCTTGTCCTTTCCCCTTGAAACCCTAATTTGCTCGCTGCCCTTCCCCTCCGGTTCTGTCCCGCCCTCTTTCGGGAACGTCTTGCGTTTGGGAACCGATGTGTTTTGTTTGCGGGAACAATTTACTCCAGGATATAAATAAGGAATTGTTAAATTGATCCAGGCATTTATTAAGTTGCTCCACCCATCATCAATCAATGTTTGAGGATTCAACCATTTTTTCATTGGTTTTTGACTGATGCGGATCCGGTGGTGGGACATATATTTATGATGGTTAGGATGGGTGGGTTCATATAGTAAATGCTTGGGTCAATTCCACAATTCTCAATAAATATAGGAATTAAAGGTGTGAAGAAAATGGTTTTGCTTGGAATTACAGTTATTTAATAACACCCTTGGCATATAAAAGTGGAGTAAGTAGAAGATTTTTGTGTGTGTTTTTTTATCATTTTCTTTACTTTTATTACATGTTGATTGTTTTTTTGGTCAATGATAGAATTTGATGAATTTATTATTTTTGACAGTATGGTGGTGGTGTAAACTAAAACTGATGTGATTAAACTTAGGTTTATTTGGATTATAATGAGTTTACTGTTGTTGAGTAACACTTGCAATGTCAAGTGTAAACATTAAAAAAAATATTGACATTCACGATTTGTATTTGAGAAAAATGAGTGTCAAATACACACACACATACACACACACACACACACACACACATATATATATATATATATATAGATATAAACGAATGAAATTTTAAATTCACCCAACTTTCTCCACTTTGCTCCTCATGCACTTCACACAACTTTGCACTCCGTCATTGATCTCTCAATTTTACACTTGGTGATGTGTTGATTTTGCAATGAGATGAGAGGATGAGAGTGAGAAGTGGAGAATGGAACTCTTGGGAAGGGTTGTAATAAAGCAACTTGAAGGAAAAACAAGCAAGATTGATAATTTTACATTAGAGAGAGGTTGGTGAATTGTGAAGAAAGATCATCAAAAAAGGTTTGGTGAGAAGAGAAGTTTTTGAGGATGTCAAATGTTGGAAATGATTAAAATTTATTTTGATAAATACAATAATTATATTTTACCAAAAACAGATCCATTTAAGATATAGGTGGGTTAATTCAAAAATCCTCTGAAAGAATCTATTTAGTGTGTTGTGTTTTCATAAATATGTTTCAACTAGCATACATGTTTTCAAATTTTTCTGAAAAAATAACGAAGTATAAATTTATTTTAGTAGTAAAGTCATCGAAATAATGAAATAATGAAATAAATTATTATAAAAGTATATTTTTATTATATCTTGTTGTTTGAAAATGACATAATATTTGAACATCAACTTTTGAATGCACATAATTTGACCTAAATGTTAAAAAAGACATTATTGAATGACATGATATTATAAATACAACATCCATGTTTACCATTATATATATATATATATATATATGAATAGACTTAGTTTGAAAATGGTGTATACTAAATTTATATTTTATTGTGGTTAATTATGAACTATTCTATTTGTAGTTATGTTATTGCATAAAACATCTACTAATATGAGTGCAGCATTGTAGTACTAATCATCTATACTACAACTATGGCTACATTGTGCTTTCATAAAGATAATAAAAAAGAAGAAGATGTTCATCATATTAGTTTAATAAGCAAAAGAATACTTTTTTCACTTTATTTGCAAGTTGAATGAATTATTATGTGAAATCTCTGCACATGAGAGAAGTTTGAAGACAATTCATAAATTTATTTTAAAAACATAATACATGCAGTTACATATTTTTCATAACTTTGATTATAACAACAGAACTTCAAAATTCTACACGTCTTTTTAAGTTGAAAATTTTAATTAATCCAATTTGTTAATGTAGAACGAACTATGTATACATACAAACATAAATTGTATAGACATAATTCGTTTATTTAGATTTTTTTTTAATTAACATTGTTTTAAACTATAATATTTAGCAATTCATCATACATTGAAGATTTGTATAGTTTAAATTATGTATGTATACCTATTACCATATTCTTGGCATTATGCTTGTTTTTTATTTATTATTTTTGGAATGGATAATAACAGTGATGTGCGCACACTCATTTTGAATATTCGAAGCAAAACCTTGCATTATTTTTTTGACATACATGTAATTTTAAAGGCAATAGTTCAGATCCACCCGTGCAATTATGTGTGGGGTTGGTCACACCCAGATGCTTAAGATGATTATGCCTTCATAAAAGTGGTTCTCTAGGTCTCATAAAGTCCCTACAAGCTTTACAATGAACGCTTTAGAAAGGAGAATACGACGCCGACTTCGGTTTTGCTGGACTTGGAGGTTAATCGCAGGATGTGTCCTTAGTCGAGAAGGCGCGGGACGTGAGTGAGCTCTGAAGATAAGCTTCCAATTTGCCACTGCAAGTGTAACCTGCTCCATCGGGCGCGAGTCCGTAGGGATCATGAACACCTCATTTCACTTGGCGTTAGTGCACTCTAGCGGCATTGAAGCAATCCATGCCCTCAGAATGAGTCGCGGGGGGCAGTGAACGAACTAGTTAAGAAATCCAGTAATGACGGCACCACATCGGCAGATCCAGATCCATTGCAGATTATCCTCTTCAGCCGGACCGAATAAACCATGCCTAAATAACCACCGGAATGTGTCCTGTGCGGGACTGATTGTTTTCCAAAGAAACACTAACTAATTATATCCAGACAGTGGGATGTATGCGGGTATCCGTGAAGCCAGATATGAGATCTCTGATAAACCTGAGGAAGATGTCTTACATGGCGGCACGGGAAACACGAAGAAAAGCCGAGGAGAAGGTATTGAAAGCTGAGCATAGCCATTGGCTGGTGAGGAAAGGGCATGCAACAACTCATCGAAAGCGGAGTAAACTTTGAAATCCCGTAGGCTTCATGCGATGTTCTAAATTCTTAGCCTCGACGACGATTTCAAGGTCTGATTCGAAGCTTCCGAGCGGGGCTCCGGAACTGTCACTTCAGTCGACTTTGAAATGTGAAGCGACTTTGCTCACTTGTGACACAGCAATTCAACTCCACAATATAAAAAAATCGCGAAACAAAAAAAAAAAAAAAAAAAATCTACTTTACTCGTCGATGTTCCACTCGAAGACAAACAGCTTTAAAGCGTTTACCTGTGGTAGAGATAGATTTCGGCGAAGGAATTCAAATCCAGCAACCCTCCCACTCGTACCGCAGACCTTGAGTTTGAACGGTTCTGTTGCTGTTTGCGGTGAGTTCAAAACTCGACTGACCTCTCTGAAACCAAAAGTTTACCTTGAGCTGCCCGAGAATCTCCGAACGTTCGATATAAGATCCAACGGTCTCAAGAAATTCTCCCTCGAGGAACACCTATGCCCAGGGGCAGGGGGTTCCTTTATCTTTCTCCCTCTGCCGCAATCCATTTCATTGTGCTTGCAGGACTGTCATCCCTCCCCTTGTTGCCAGTGGTATCCGGAGGTTCCCGCGACACCTTCTGGTGCCGGAACTAAGGTCTGTTGTTCCTTTCGTGAGGTAGAGCACACTGAAGATGAGGGAAATCTTGCACATTCAGGGAGGACAGTGCGGTAACCAGATCGGAGCTAAGTTCTGGGAGGTTGTGTGCGAGGAACATGGGATCGACCCTACCGGGACATACCAGGGTCTGTCCGACTTGCAGTTGGAGCGCATCAATGTGTATTACAATGAGGCCAGCGGCGGCCGTTACGTGCCGCGCGCAGTGTTGATGGATTTGGAGCCTGGAACCATGGACAGCGTTCGGTCTGGTCCTTACGGACAGATTTTCCGCCCGGATAACTTTGTGTTTGGCCAGACTGGTGCGGGTAACAACTGGGCGAAGGGACATTACACCGAGGGAGCTGAGTTGATTGACTCTGTTCTGGATGTGGTGCGGAAGGAGGCTGAGAGCTGCGACTGTTTGCAAGGTTTGTAATCTCGTGATCCATCTGTGGATCACTGTGTTTTCTTATTCACATTTTCTTGGTGAATATTATCACACATCTTCTTGCACGATGCTTGTTACGAGATGGTTAATAATCTATGCGTGATTGTGCAGGTTTCCAGGTCTGCCACTCTTTGGGAGGAGGGACTGGATCGGGAATGGGAACGCTCCTAATCTCAAAAATCCGTGAGGAGTACCCCGACAGAATGATGCTGACATTTTCAGTGTTCCCGTCGCCTAAGGTGTCTGACACTGTGGTGGAACCTTACAATGCTACTCTTTCCGTTCATCAGTTGGTGGAGAACGCCGACGAGTGCATGGTGTTAGATAACGAGGCTCTCTATGATATTTGTTTCCGGACTTTGAAATTGATCACTCCTTCGTGTAAGTGGTATTTTCTACATTTGTTCATTGTAATGAATCAATTCCCCATTCATTTATTTTTCACTTTCTACTCCAGTCCTTTATTGATGGTAATGGCTGTGTTCGGATTAGACTCCCCGTAGCCTTTGTGTCCTCACACTCGTATGAAATTTTATTTCTGCAGTCGGTGACCTGAATCACCTGATCTCCGCGACGATGAGCGGTATTACTTGCTGTCTGCGTTTTCCCGGCCAGCTGAACTCTGACCTGCGGAAATTGGCGGTGAACCTGATTCCCTTCCCGCGACTTCACTTTTTCATGGTTGGTTTCGCACCCCTGACATCTAGGGGATCCCAGCAGTACAGGTCGCTGACAGTTCCTGAGCTGACCCAGCAAATGTGGGACGCGAAGAACATGATGTGTGCTGCCGATCCCCGGCATGGAAGGTACTTGACCGCGTCGGCGATGTTCCGAGGCAAGATGTCGACGAAGGAGGTTGATGAGCAGATGATAAACGTGCAGAACAAGAACTCGTCGTACTTCGTCGAATGGATCCCCAACAACGTGAAGTCAAGCGTGTGCGACATTCCTCCGACGGGTCTGAAGATGTCTTCGACCTTCATTGGTAACTCTACTTCAATCCAGGAGATGTTCAGGCGAGTGAGCGAGCAGTTCACCGCTATGTTCAGGAGGAAGGCTTTCTTGCACTGGTATACCGGCGAGGGTATGGACGAGATGGAGTTCACGGAGGCGGAGAGCAACATGAACGACTTGGTGTCCGAATACCAGCAGTATCAAGATGCGAGTGCAGAAGAGGAGGGTGAATACGAGGAGGATTTAGAAGAGGCTTAAATGCGACCCGAAGGATGAGTACACGCGTTTTGGTTTTACGTTACTGACTTTTAGCTCCTCCATTCACACTGCAGGCCCTGGTTTACTGTTGAAAGCACGGTTATACCCTCCGTAAACTGAACATTCTGTTTCAGCGCGTCGTGTCTTAGTTGTCCTTTGGTTCACTTTTTAGTTTGGAAGCAAGTCGTTGTATAGATGATACTTAGCACATATAGTTGCTGTCGATTTGTTTTAAGTTCAGCATTCCGCTGCCTGAATTTCAGTAAATACCTTGTCCAACTTCGATGCAATATAAGTTGGCTTCAGTATCCAGTCTTGCCTTACTCCTTCATTGCAATCTTGGTGGCGGTCTGGTGCGCCTCGTCCACTTTCACGATGTACCTCGTCAGCTTGTTTGAACACTTCCTTTCTCCTACTGAGTATGGCGTTGGCCTCTTTTTCCAAGCTCTGTTGATGTAGGTCCTACCTTGTCAAAACATCACCCACAGAGATTTGACGACAATCGTAATTCTAATCCGATTGTATGGGGTTCCTGTCATAGTCAATATATTAACGCCCATCCTCTCACTTACCAACGTCTGTTACCAACTGGACAATAATGCATTCACAACCAAAGTGCAATTTTTGTATGAGTTGGAAATATCGAAACAGTTAGTGCCAGTAATTCACGCAAATAGTTGTGTCATGGAAACTTTTTTTTAACTTTCTGTTGTCCAATCATCGTGCTGAAACATTTAGAAATGTGGCAGACAGTTGCATTTGATGTATCAACTGCTGTGGTAGTAACACTTGTTGAAACTGTAAGATAGACATGCCAACTTTCTGGTGCTATGTGCTAATTGTTTATATCTTCCTGAAGAATGGTACAATTCAAATGAAAGTGGGTGGGAGAATTGATATCATTGATAGTGGAATAGGTTATTGCAATCAGTGAGTCCTTTTTTCAGGGTAGCTAATATTCCTTACTGATTATCCATTGACCACCAGTGTGGCTTGTGGAATGCGTGAAGTTAATTTAATTCTTGTTGCAGGATGGATCTTAATATCACACAAAAGTGACTTCAAAGTGCTCTACAGAATTGAATTGGTGCACAAAGATGTTCAATTTTAGAGTCAGAAGACATATCCAAGAAGAATGTTCTTGTAGAAAAAAACATGGAAAACATTGTATCTGATGTCACTGGTAAAGAATAGAGACATCATGGGTGTTACTGTGACTGAAAAACTGAAAAAGATAATTCAGACAAAATAATTAAAAAATAATAATAATCAAAGATCCATTATTGATTGTTGAGAAGTGTAAGGTAAATTATTTAAAGAAGAAACATTCAACAATGATTTAGACATTTCAATTAGAAGAGGTGCCCCTTTATTGAAATAAGAGACTAGGAGAGGTTTTGATGTGGCAAGATCATGAAAGATTTGTACTTTGTGGTTGTTGAGACTTTTGATATGTAGGTGAAAATGTAAAATACTGTACAAAAGTTTTAAATACTTACTAAAATTTAACAATAAGTTATTTATACAATTATTTAAAATAAGTGTGTATATTTTGTTGTAATACAACTTCTAATTAGCATGACTTTGTTCCTATCTAAATAAATATATATAGATTTAAAGAGAAAAAAAAACTATATCTTTGGTAATTTTAAAATTACAATACATAACAAATAAATTAGTTGGAAGAAATAAATGATCAAATCATATGTTTAAAGAGATATATCTATATATCTATCTATCTATCTATCTATATATATATATAGATAGAAAAATAGTCAATTGTGTATTATCTATTATATGCATTTTTTACACATTAATTGAAATTACAAAAAATACCAAAGAAAAAAAATATTGTAGGAGGAAATTATAGATTGTAAAAAATATAATAAAATCTAAAAAAAACTTATATGTTGTTGATAATAAAATATAGAAGTTGATACTTATTATTAAGAGTTGTACCCCCTTATCCCCCATTCTTGTTTCTAGCATACATCCTTTGTTTTAATCCCTCCATCTCCTCCTACCATTCTTAACCCTCAGCGGTCATTCCCATTCCCATCCCGCGTCCTCCATCACAACCCCCTTGTTTCCATTCTCATCTTCTATTCTGACTTATCTCTCTCCTGTTTCCATCTTTTATCCCAAAATACCTTTGTCATTTCTTACATTGTGAACCATTGTTCTTTGGTTTGTTTATCATAAGAGGCAACCCCACCCCCCCCCCCTCTCCCTGACCCAATGGCTTGCACTTTTATCTTTAATGCAATTTTTATTCCAGTTTTTATCTTCAATACGCTTCTCTTTTGGCCTTCTTTGTACCTTGTAATACTTTCATGTTTTTTTGAGATTTATTTAATATTTATTTAAAAATATAATTTAATTCTTTTGGATGCATGTTTTATTGAAAAAATTATTAAATCTATTATCTATGTATTTCCTAATGGCAAATGTGTATACAAACAAAAGTATATGCATTTAATAATTTAAGAATCTATATGCTGGTATTTATATACATTTAAATGTTTTATAACAAAAGGGGAAATATATATATATATATATATATATATATATATAAAATACAAAATCCAAAATGAAAAAAAGAAAAGTAACAATGATTGTAGTTGAGCCAATCCAAAACAACCATTTGTAGTTAAGAAGAAGGTGTTAAGAATTTTTAAAGGGATAGACCTAATAATATTTTAGTGGAATCTAGCACATCAAAGAGAAGAAGTATATGGAAAGTAATCCAACAATAAAAGTTAAATTTCTTCTTAAAAAAGAATGTTCTCAATAGTATGGTCATTTACATCCATGTTGGTTGATGCATATATAATCAATCAAAGTTACATTTATTCAAGAACATATAAGTCAATATTCACAATATCATCTGAAAATATATGATTGTAACAAAGAATAAATACACATATGGCATTGTAAACTTATAAAGGATTTGATATTTTAAAGAATTGTATTTACACTTGTTGACAAAAATCACCTTCACATAGTACTAAAATATTAAACACTTGTTGTTGTATTGCTAAAGATGCCAAAGATGTTATTTAAGATTAGTATTATTATTGTTATTTTATCTCAACTTTAAAACGCATTCACATCTTGTGTTTTTTCTAATAGAACACTAAGAATTAAATCTCTATGTTACATAAATATCACAATGATTCTATTTTATTACTATACACAAATGGGAACAAGAGATGAGGGAGTTGGGACAAGGGACAAGGGGTAGGAAATACAATAATGGTTTTGATGGGTGGGTTGATTTAACCAATGCTAGGATCAATTTAACATTCTCCTATCCATATATCTATATATATATATTTCCCAAAAATATTGACATCTTTAATCATGAAGTCAATTTTTTTTTAGCAATTTAGAGCCTTATGGAGACTCCTCTAAAATGACATGAGTTCTTATTTCAAACATGAGGTTCAATCAATACCTATTTAAAGTTTATTTTTAGTGATATTTTTCCAAACCCAAAATACAAGAATGATTAATTGTTGATCACAAAATATTGTGAACCAATTATAAACATCGAATAACAAACATACCATCATCCTACTTGACACTCACAATCAAGTATTAAGGTTTTGAAACATACACATTACAGAATCAAGTCTCCCCTACATTAGAATTCTAATGAACTTAAGAACATAAAATTGGATAGGGTGTTTAATTGAATTCCTTGGATTGCACATATTACGTTGTACAGATTTTTGTTGTGAACACAGTTCCCAATGAAAGGAACTTGCCGTCGTCTTCCTGGGAATCGCCGCAGGATTAGGGCTTGCTTAGGCGAAACAGAGTAAGACATGGAATTTCACTTTAACTTTGTCTAAATGAGTCAATCTGTTCGCCTGCTCTTCAATCCCATATCCTCCAATGCTGTAGCAATTGCTTGCGATGGTGGTCGTCATCAGAGCATTATCTCACGCAGTCCATGTATTGCTCATTCTGCTTTTGTTGCTCCGGAGAGCAGCATAACAATGAGGTGGCTCATTGTGTTTTACGGTTGCCCTAATTTGATCGCAGGACCTGAAATGAAATAATTGTTGTTCCTAAACGCTCATTATCATCAACTATCCTTGTTATTGCCGTGGGTGTAGATATGGCTCATGACCATCGCATAATATAAGCTGCGGATGTTAAAGCAGGTTGCTGTTAACCGTGCTTCATTAGGTGCGAAAAGGCCCGGACGTGGTGGAGGACTATAGTGCACTATCTTTCATGTTATGCGTTGGATCTGCTTAGCAATGGCGCTCGCGTGGGTGCATCGTTAAAGATTGGACAAAACCACGAGTCTTGTCGATCCAAGAGCGTTTTGACTCATGAGATGCGTCCTAAATGTGGTGCAATGTTGCCAACGCTAGGATTGCCAATTCATTGAGCAATTTTCTACAGCAGCCTGCCACAACTCCTCGTTCAGAAGGTTTGACCAGAAACAAGAGAAGCGCATTTCATACATTCTTCCGATTTCATTATTTCAATTGGCCGAGAAATGAAGGAAGGTGCGTTGTCTCGTGCGACTTAAAAACTCCCGAGCTCGGCGGCGAGCTGGGCTCGATCGGTAATCTGCAAGTATTAGGCACAGAATGAGCTTAGCAGATTTCTCTGGAGGTCTTGCTTTTGTGCTGTTTTTGGTTGCTCTTATAGAAGAACGTCCTTCGTGGTTTGAAAGTTGGAGAAGCCGCAGCTCGACCTTTCCAAGCTATCTGCTTTGTCAGCGTTGATTCAAAAGCAGTGAAATTTTTTCTTTGAATTCATGTGCCTTGTATATTGGTGAATATGCCGGAATAATAACTCCATTCAATTCCCCATTTACTAGTGCTAATAATTGAATCTCTTCCACAGACATTGTTCAGGAGCAAGATGTCAACACCAAAACTGTAATAAAGCATACTTGGAAGTGAAGTTATGCAACTCGAGGGAGCTTTTATTGAGAGAAAATTACAGCAACTCTGATGTGCCAGGGCTGGGAGCCACAGAGAGCTTGGATAGTGTGAAGCACTAGAAAGTTTTTATTCCAGATGTGGTCAGCTTAAGTTGTGACACTCATTGCTGCATAAACTTATCAATTGCAGCATGCGTCCTTGATAACAGGTTGGTAATTTTACTAACCTGAAGTGCACTCCATTAATAGCTGGCACACGGGATTGATTTCTAAACGTATTGATGAATTCCACACAGATTGCGGGCAGAAATCCGCATCCAAGACAAGTTAAGCTATCTTCCATTCAGCACATCTCAAGAGAAGATAAAGAAGAATGCCACTACACAGTCCACATCCTTACTAAATGTTCTGATATGTGCCTTGGTAGTTACCGGTACTGATGTCTGCCGGCAACTGTTGGATGGGTGCCACCTCGATGGTGGTGCTTTTCGCCTTGTACCTCATCATATTAGGATTCTTTGTTGGTAATGTAGTCTGAGCTTTATCGATGTGACTCCTCACTCCCATCCATGACCCAGTGCGCCTAGGATCAACAGGTGTATGCACTCACACATCTGTGATTTGGGGTATGTCTCCACCAGGCTTTGCAATGACTGTAAGATCCTTATTGAAAGCAGACTTGAAAGCTGTCTTGGTGATTTTGACATTAGTAGCACAATGGTGAATCCCTCTGTTGCCCTGCAGAGCTCATAAATATCTCAGGATGAGATCAAAGCTTCACCAACCCTTCAACCATTAGTCAAAAGGTGACAGAAGCACTGACATCACTCAGCCGCCTAGTTGACTTTGGTAATGTGCAATGTGTTTTGTTTCAGCTTGTTCACTATATTTCAATTGTTGCTTTTGGTACGACAGAGATTCACATGCACTCTCATAATAGTATATGTGAAAACAAGTGTAGGATGTTTTTGTTTGTCCATCATGGGGGAGAAGTTGATGTCCCATTGCTCCATGACACAGTCTATCTAAAAAAGCTCAACCTGTTTGGAAACACCCAGTGCTTTACTTCATGAATAGGGCACATGATGGGAAAGGAAGGCTCATTATTGAGCCAGTCCATCCCCCCTCTTCCTGCTTAGTTACAGCCCTGGCAATGTGTGCAGCTTTACAAAATAAATAAAAGCAACTCATGACATTTCAGATGCAAACTTTGGTGTGAAATCATAGCTTTGCATTGAACATCCCTCCCAAAACATTTTGGTCTTTATTATGCAGAATCTGCTTATGTACAGTATGGAGGTAATGTAATGACTTCTATTTCAATGGGGAAGTATGGTGCAACTGACAAGTACTTTTGCAATATGGGCAAGTCTTGTAGACTATGGCCAAGTGTTGGGGAAACTCACCCTCAACAATCTAGACAAACTAGCTGACTGGCAAAGAACCACTCTGTAATTGAGATAGAGCATGGATGGCCAAGAATCTTCTAAGCTTTAAGTAGAGAAACCCCATAGTGTGGAGTCCATTTTTTTCTTCTCATAGTGGCACAATTCTGCATATTAGTTCAGCAACTAACACACAGTAACATATAGCCCATTCCTAAAGTTAATGCTTCACTGGCCCCCCAGCCTTCTGGATCTCAGGTTCTTGAATGTCATGTACTTACTCCCCACTAATCAATGCACTTTGTCAAAAAAAAAAAAAAAAAAAAAAAACGAAAGAAAGAAAGAAAGTAGGAAGGAAGAGAAGCTCAAAGAAGGAGAAGTAAAGGAATAAACAAGCACATTTCTGAATGCATGATTTGCTCAACATAAATTAAGATATAGCATCTGCACACTGTTACTCCTTATTCATAAATATCCCAGTAATCTGGCACAGGGGATGCTTTGATTCTTTAGTTCATTAACAGCATAATTCCACATGCAACAATTGACTTTGGTACATATCACATGGTCACCACCTTCATTGACATTATTTGACCAATTTCTTTCCATGAAAACAACAACAATGACATTGAGATATATCATGTTTTACAGTAATTATTTTTGTTGATATGTTAAGCAACTTGACCACTTCATTCCCTGCTGTAAGCATGAGACAAGGCAGCTGCCATTCCATGTTGTGGAGAATCAGGAAAAGGAACAATGAGTGCCTGGAACTCAGAAGCATGGGGCTTGTGTCCTGGTTCAGCTGACAGGGCTGCAGGTGTAGAACATAAGGCTGCATCCCAAGTGGATGAACAATATTTTTCTCACCTTATCTGCAACCAAGACTGGGACTATGAATGGGTTGAAATGCCTCTAGCTTGTAACGAATGCACTCACATTAGTCATTCATGTTATTTTATAATATGTTATTTAAAGAAAAATATTGAAACAATGTAGTTAAGTATGAAATTGTGGTGTTAAATAAATTCTTTCCCATTAGCTAGGATGATACTGATCTCTGCCAGTCCTACAGTCAAAAAGAGGTTGCTGTGCATGAAAGGAAAGACAACAGAGCTCCACTCTGGGATGCAGAGGTGATCACTGCCAGCAAGTTGTAGCACATTTACTCACTCAGATGGTAGCCTTTTGTAATCACATTCCAATATGGTCACACAAAATATTATTGTAAACACAAAATAATTCTAGGAACACACCTTTTTGTAACATGGTTGGATTTCTATCAGGGATTTAGGGCCTCCTTCCATGCTCAATGGGTGAGCAATATTATTCTTGGACTTTGCCTGCATCCAGTGATCTCCTCAAGGCAAAATCCACCCAATTTCAAAATTTACAATTCCATGTGTAAGGGAGTAAACCACTTGATGACCTTTCATAGGAGGTCATAAAACGATTTTGGCACTTAAAATATTACTAAAAGTATTTCTTTTAATATTAGATTCTAGAGTTCCATTTCCTAATTCAAAAATATTGGGCATAAAATTAGGAAAAGTTAGAGGACTTAGGGCTTCTACTTAGACTACTCTTATCACAAATAATCAAAATAGTATAACTACAATCACTCTCTTAAAAGATTTCTATAATGTTTTAAAATCTTACAGACATCTATATCACAATTTATAGATACTTAGAAACCTTTAGATTTTTTCAATATTTTTTGAAAGATTTTTGTAATGTTTTTTTAAATCCTTTGTCATGGAGGAACTCCTACAAAAGTTTCTTTAGACTCCTGATATATTATAAAGATTTTAAACCTCTCCTAAAATCTTCCACAAGACCTAAATGCTATATTATTAATAAAAAAAATACCAAGATGTATATCTTAGTCTTTCCAATATAAAGTTTGGAGAAATTTAAATATTGTTAGGTGTTCAATCTAGAATCTTTTTATCCTTTGCCAATCTATCATCAATAATTTGGTAAGATGACTATTGTTTTACAAAAATTTATGTATTTTTTATAAAAAAATTAAAACTAGTAGATCCTCTAACTTCTTAGAAAATACTATTATATCTTAAAGATTTTTGATTGCCAACATTTAAATTAATATTTGTCTTACAATACTAGTTTCTTTCATTTTTTAATTTATTTTTTAATTTTAATTATTCATCTTATCAATAATATTAAATTTTACCAATATATATTCTACTTAATAGAATAGATATAGGTAGAATTAAATTGGATATATAATATATTCTTTAAGAAATATCAAGAAAGCTCTTTAGACATAGATTAAAGTTATAGGTGCATCATATTAGTATAAGAATTTCTTTGATTTTTTTTTTTTTTTTTTATTATTATTTCTATAAGAATTAAATAAAAATATTATTAACTTAAACACTTATTTAGTATGTCTTTTGATCTATAAAAATATTCTACATGACTTCTTGCTAACTATAATATATATATATATATATATAGATGTAATATTAAAATCATATATACAAACTCATTATTTTCTTTATTATATTTAAGTCTTTGCTCTGGGTTTAGTTTATTTTTATTTTTTTTTCTTTATATTAAAAAATATTTTAATATCTCTTAACTTTACAATATGACTATTTTGGTGTTTTTTCTTCTTTCTTACAAATACATTTCTATATTATCCATTTAAAAGAATATTTAGATTTTAGTTATTAAAATTATAGAAATCTCTTATATTACATATATACATACATACATACATGTGTATCTCAAGATTTACTTGCAATATCATCAGTTTCTTTTCTAGAAATAATAAATTTAATGGCTCCAATGCTTATCTTTGTAGAAGTGTAATTGTACATAGATGTTATTTTAGACCTTTGAAAAAGAAACTTTCTATTTATTTATTTACTAATTTTTTTGATTTTTATTTTGATTTATTATAATTAAAATAAAAGTGTATTCAATGTAGAAAACAAGTCCATAGGTAAGAGCAACAAAGAGTCGAAAGAAATAAAATTAAGAGTAATATTGTGAAAAAAAAATCTTTAAATAATAAAATTTTAAAAGTTATTATATATATATATATATATATATATATATATATATAAAATAAATAATATATAATCTAAAATATTTTTTTAATATTTTTATCTTAATTTTAAGTAAGAAAAAATTTACATCAAATCTAAATATTTAATGGACTAATTCATTTAACTAAGTTCTTTTAGACATTCTTTTCTATTTTATTTTTTGGTTTCATCTTTTCTAAATATTTAACATTTTATATTATTCATCTATTTTTTCATATTATAAATCTCTTAATTTTATTAGTAATAGTATTTTTTTATAATTCAGATAATAAATCAATAAATTCTTAGTATTGAATTACCTAAGTTTTATAAAGAGGTAATGTATCACTTAGTTAATAATTTTTTTTGTTATAAGTTTTAAGAAATAAATATGATTTTTTATAATATTTCTATTCTATTAATCCTTGATTGCATTCAAATCAATTTTTTTATTTATTTTTAATCTATGACCACACTACTTATTCTTATTAAACTTACAAATATCTTAAAAATAATTTAATTATGCTTCCATTAATGTATTAATTATAATATTATCTAAAGTAATCATAATATATTATTAGTCAATTAAAGCCTAAAAACCAAAAACATGCAAAAACCTTAATAATATAAATTTTATGTCTTTATTTTTTTGTTTTTTTGTTTTTTTTTTAATCAATGGAAAGAATATCAAGTTTGAATAGTAGATATTAAGGATATAAAGTAGTATAAAATTCTAAAAATGACAATCACTCTTATACCATCAAAAGAAAGAAAGTAAATAAATAAAAGATAGAAATAGAATTAAAACTAGAATGACTACAGGCAATGAAAAAAGACCAAGAATCCTTGAATCATAATAAAACATAAGATAGACAATGACAAGAATGAAGAAGGCCTCACTCTTACCTCCATATGTACTATCTATTAAAAATCTACATGGCAATGTCATATGAGCGATAAGATATGCGTCCAACTTGCAAAGCATGCATCTAATTTGTAGGATAAGTTTTTTTATGTATACACCATATATCCAACTTGTAATACAAGAGGGTAAATGTACAATAAGTGGCTAAGTTTTTGGCCAATTCGTCAACCTATTAGTCACTTATAAACATGTATAGAGTCTATAAAGTTTTTGGAAAGCTTCTTAAGAAAATATCAACAATTTAATCTACTTCTATTTACTTCTACCTATTTCTACTTATTCAAGTAAATATACTAGTGAATATGACTATCTATCACAATATAAGTGTTACATTGCAATATTCAAGAAGAAGAAAGAATACAATACTTCTATTTTTTGTTTAAATTTGTAGTAGAATCTATTATAGACATCTATCTAGAAAGAATTCTAAAAATTTCTTAAAGATTTTCAAGGTTTCTTTACATTAAAATTACTAAAAAAAAATTGTAAGATGACTTGAAGACAAAGCCTTTTACAAGAATCTATATGGAAGCTTCTTAGTTCTTAGTATATATAAGTGTCAAGGTTGACAATTCTTTTGTCTTGCCAATACATGTCTTGTGGTCTATTTTGGACCTTATAATGTTATTTTTGCTCTTATATTGGATTCCCTAAATAGAACGTATATATATTCTATATTTTATTATAAAAAATTAACCTTGAAATCCTTTTGAATATATGGAAAATTCAAGAAAAGAACACTAAGGAATAATGAAGTAAATATTTCTTTATTTAAATGACACCATAAATTTTTGTATTATATTTTTTGTAATATATAAAAGAAAAAAGAATCACAAATTTTTTTAAGTCAAATTTTCTAAAAATTTAGTTCAAAGAAGATTAACTATATATGATATCTTTATAATAATTAGTGGAGCTTTTTATTGGAGGTCTATTTTACAATCTACTTCAATAATTTTATTTAATTGAATTAATGTGTATGTTTCTTGTAAAACCAACTAAAAAAATAATATGGTAATATAGAATTGTAGGTGAATTTGATTTAGTATAAGATCAAAATTTATTATATTACAACAATTAAAATACTATAAATTTCGTAAAGATTTAAGAATATTATTTAAAAAATAATATATAGATGTTAGAAATTATTATATATAAGATATCTTGTAGATAATATAGTCTATTTCAAAAATGTTGATACAAAAGTGAATATAATAGATATGTTAACATAACTATTAATGTTTAAAAATTTTAAGTTTTGTTTGAGTTTTTAAAGTATAAAATGTATTAAATAAATTAATATATATTAATTTTTGGTATATAAAAACTAAATGCTCAATTTTACTTATTTATAATTTTTTTTAAGCTAGATAGAAATTATTATAGTAATATCTTATATTTTTTTATTATATTTATTTATATATATATATTAATACTAGTTTATAGAATTTTTATTAAATTTTTTCTTTCTTTACTCACAATTACTTCTTTGTTGCTCTTATTTGCATTATATCTTTCTTCATAGTTTGCCAAAACTATTTACCTATTTCTCTTATTTTCATTATACATTTCTTTGGATCTTACAACAATTATTTGTTTTTTGCCTACCTTTGATTTTAATTGTAGTGTTTTCTTACCTTAATAGTTCATCTTGCTTGGCAACTTCATCCCTTCTCTTTTTTCACCAGTTTTATTATATTAGTGTCTTTTTAAAATTTAGTTCATTGATTATCTTATTTTTTCTTAATTTTTCTTTTCTTCTTTGATTTGCCTATGCATCTTAGCTCTTTTTTATATTACAATTTTGCTTCAAATCAATTGTTTTTTATGTTTATTTTTTGTTTGTAACCTTTGCTTCCTTCCTACCTTCTTTGTGCAAGATGTGCAAATCCAACTTGTACAATAGAGCCCATGCAAATTCTTTACTTCAATCCTACTTCTAATACAAACAATGCTTATGATTAGTATTTTATTGTACAAACAAATTTCCAAAAACAACTAAATAGCTTGCAAGTTTTTAAAGGCTCTTAGAACAAATATAGAGTTTGTGCATGATGCACAAATCCAACTTGTACAATAGAAACAACATTAATGTTTTTACCAAGACAAAGAATGCTACCTTAAAGCATGTAAGCAATTTGAAGAGTGGTTTTGACAAGCTTTAATAGGTGTAATAAGACAACCACTTTTACATATAAGACAATTTTAGATATCAATGCTCAAGTTTCTAATATTTAAGCATTATTTAAAAAAATAAATTTGGCTTTATTATAAATATTTATTTCTACACCAATATATATATATATATATATATATATATATATATATAGAATATTTTTAAAAATTATACCTCAAATTCTCTTGAAAAAAGTTAATAAAATGTTATTTTAAATGTATTATCAAAAACATATTATGTAATAGTTTTATTGATATATATATATATATATATATATAACATAAAAAAAATAATGAAACATCTTTAAAAAAATCTCATTTAAATTATATTATTTTATAATTTTTAGTCATCATTTAATCCAATAAATAATATATATTTATACAAAATTTAGAATAAATTACTTTAAGAAAACATACATCTGTTTTATAAATGCTAGTTATAAATTGAGTTAAAATTTTATTAAATAAATAATAATTATATTCTTTTATAATTTTAAAACCAAATATAATATAAAATTAAAATAATACATATAAATGAACTCTAAAAATAAGTGTTTTTGTAAGGTTAAAAACTTAGTTGTGTTTGATATTTTTAAAATGATTTTATGTTGTCTTGTATAAATATTTTTTTTATTAATTTTTATTCATCTACTTTTCATGCTTAAATTTGATTTTTGGAAAGTAAATTTAATTAATACCATTTAGTTATCTCTTCTATTCTATTCTATTGTATTATCTGTCTACTTTGCCAAAAATCCCAGTTATGAGCATATTAGATTTAAAAAACACATATTTACAATTTTGATATTAAGATATGATTTCAAAATGTAACATAAATAGCTTATTTAAAAAAACATGCACCAAATGATATTTTTAAAACTTTCAGAGTTAAACTCTCCAAATTATACTCTGTATGATTTTACTATAATCCAAGTGTAGGTTTTAATGTCCTCTTCGAATAAGCTTAATTGATTTTGATTTTGATTTTTTAATTTTTTTCAAATATACCTCACCTATTTCTTTTTCTACTCAAATAATTTTACACTAATTCAGAAAGGAAAAAAAAAAGAAGAAGCTGTGGAGAGTTACTGGTTCATGAAAAATACTAATAAAAAACCAAGGATATTAACGTTGTCTATGCTCTAATACTGTGAACATAAGAATGCACGGATACCAATTTGATATAGAGTAAACCACAAAGAAACATTCCTAAGCATTTAATCAACTGCATTCTAAAGTTTTGCGAATAATTTTCTGCAATTTTCAGGATGAGCAAAGCTAAGAGCACACAGCACTACACTGATTAAAGTCAGTATCACTGTAGTAATCCAGTGCAAGAGTCTGTGGTTCGAAAAAGCATATTTATCTAAACAGAAGAAAACCCACATACTTACAGATCTACTCCTGCAAACAAAGAAACACACAAATGATAGCTGAATGAAAGGAATAGCACGAAGAGAGTGTCTCATACATTGCATCATGAATATTGAGAAGGCTAGAACGTGGGAGTTCTAATCGTTTCAGAAGCGACAATGCAAAGAGTACTGAATTAACAGATTTAATAGTGACAGCTTCTGCAGGATTCCACTGCAAAAGGGGTGGCAGTGACAACGGCCAGCCTCGCCGTCAGAGACACAAATCAGGGACCTTCAAGCTACAAAACCCAGGTGCGGAATCTGACCGCACAGGTTCATGCTCATGGACACAAGCGATGTCGATCCAACCCCGTCGCAGGGTCGCCTGCAACACGCCCAGCAACGATAAGCCAAAGCGTGTGAATCTCCTTCACGACGGATTCCTTCCCCGAACCATTGTCTTTGTTTTAGTGGCACCAGCATTTTGAGTCGTCCCCGCTGCATGGCAGTCCCTGAAGGATGGATGCGTGTGTCTAGCTCCGTTGAAATGACGACGCGGCGAAGTCTCATGGTAGGTGTGTGTGTGTGTGTCATGGCAGGAGTCTCAGATCAGCAGTGCCATGCGTGGTCGTCGTACAGTCCTCCCCCAGGTATAGTAACGTTGGGGGATCAGTAGCAGGCAGATGGGTTACCAGTGGATTCAGTACATGGCTTATGAGCTCATGAGTTTGCTGAAGGGAACCCAGTTGCTTCATGAGAGGGTACTGTCTTGAGTCGCATCCGGTCAATGTGGAGGATGAACTCTTATTATATCAGT
Source organism: Physcomitrium patens (assembly GCF_059467195.1). Classification (NCBI taxonomy): domain Eukaryota; kingdom Viridiplantae; phylum Streptophyta; class Bryopsida; order Funariales; family Funariaceae; genus Physcomitrium; species Physcomitrium patens. Next base: position 14,755,156 of record NC_143414.1, on the reverse strand, counting down.
GGGTCAGATTGTACTCAGTCGTCTCACCCCTGTGGGTCTCGTTTTCTGGAGATATCTTTAGAGGTTTCTGCGAAATTAAAGTCTCCAGGTGAAGGCTTGATTGTGTGATTATATTGAGTAACGGGCGTTGACGCGATGGCTTAGGTTCTGTAATTGAAGAGCTTTGGAGTTGGGAGTCAAGAGCTGCTACAGGTCGCTGTGGGGAAGATTTCTGCCTTTGGGGATACTCTTAGTTTTGAGGTAGGATTTCAGGGTTGGTGGTCGGCGTGGTCTCAGCGTTTCCTGCTCCCTTGAAAGTATGGAAGCAGTTGGAAGAAGACCGTGTGGTTTCGGAAAACTTGATGTTCTTGGGCGCCTCACCGTGTTGTTGCTGTGTGCTGTGCTGATATCGTGCCAACAGCTCTCTGCAGGCGGAAATAGAGGTAGCATTGCATTCCCTCCAAGTGAATTCGGTTGCCTTGTACTCATGATGAACGTATTCTTAGGCAGGGTGTGAGCAGCAATGTCTGTCGCTTCCTAGAAAAAGTTTCGAGGATAGTGTATATATTTATATATATATTTTCATTTCAAACAGTTTTTTAAATAGACATGCGCTCTGAGCATGGTCGCGAAATGGCTGAGAGATAATCAATCCTTCCACTATTCCGTTGGTCTCTCAATGCGCGCGAGTTGCGACTGGCAGGGTCCACATACAGAATGGAGAATCATGTAATGGGCATAAACTACGGCCGCATTGCCAACGACTTACCAGCACCTGACGAAGCCATCCAGCAAATCAGGACCATGAAAATAGGTCGGGTTAAGATTTTCAATTCTGATGCCACAGTTCTTAGCGCGCTCGCCAACACCGGTCTAGAAGTTGTCAGTGGTCTGCCTAATGAAGACATTCCCAGCGTTGCGCAGAGCCAGTGGGCAGCGGATCAGTGGGTGAAGAAAAATGTCCTATCTTACTATCCTGCAACAAACATTGTATCAATTGTCGTCGGCAACGAGCTCTTCTCCTACCCCTCTATGAAGTCCACTTGGGACAAGCTCATACCGGCAATCAACAATCTCCATACAAGCCTGGCTAAGAATAAACTGACGGACCATATCAAGCTCTCCACCGCGGTGGCCCTTGACGTCTTAGCTTCGTCCTATCCACCCTCTGGCGGCGCTTTCAAAGAGGAACTCGTCGGCCCCTATTTGAAGCCCCTGTTGAAGTACCTCTACAACTCCCAGTCGCACTTATACGTCAATGTGTACCCCTACTTCGCCTGGGCAAGCGATCCCGACCACATCCCCCTCAATTATGCGCTTTTCGGAGCCTCAACTCCTGGGGTCGTCGACAATGGAAAGGCATACTACAACTTGTTGGATAGTCAGCTGGATGCTGTCAATGCGGCGACGGAGAAGGTTGGGTATGGTCAAGTGCGGCTGGCACTCAGCGAGACGGGCTGGCCCTCAGCAGGTGATGCAAACCAACTGGGATGCAACCTCGCAAACGCCGCAACCTACAACCGACGACTTGTCAGGAAAATGGTGTCGACTTCGAAAGTTGGCACTCCATTGAAGCCCGGAGTCTATATTCCTACCTTCATCTTCGCGCTCTTCAACGAAAACCAGAAGACAGGACAAGGTACAGAAAAACACTGGGGTCTTTTATATCCAAACGGAACCAACGTCTACAGCATTGACATGACTGGCACTCTCTCGGACGGTCAGTACACCCCTCTATCAGATAATCCCATCTTCACCACCGCTCCTCCTCCCACATTACCCCCAGGCAACGTTCCTTCAACGACTGGAACCTGGTGCGTAGCCAAGCCTGGAATGAACCCACCGATGCTTCAGGCGGCTCTCGACTTCGCTTGCGGCCCAGGCGGTGCGGATTGCCAGCCATTGCAAGTCGGAGGCTCCTGCTACAATCCTGACACCATCCTCGACCACTCTTCATACGCTTTCAACAGTTACTACCAGAGGACGAAGGCAGCAGGAGGCTCCTGCAACTTTGGTGGTGCCGCTACGCTCACCACCACCGATCCAAGTAAGTTGGCAACTTAAGCTTTCAATACCTTCATGTTGACATGGCCATAACCTCAGGAAGTGGTGGAGAGTGGAGTGGCAGAATGCGATTGCTATCTCTTGTTCCAACGCATTTTTCGTGCTGTACACTCGCCCCATCCCTGCTTTGTCCTTAACGAGGCTGAGGTTAAATCTTGCTTTGCTCTGGTTCACCATCTGTAGTAAAATTTCTCCAGCAGAAGATTGAAGATTGAAGTCCTGACATTTTTTCTCAATTAGTGCACATTCTATTAAACAGGATGTTGCGACAGTACTGGGATTTCTTCGTTCATGTTCATTGATGCTAATGGTTATTACGTGGTGATGAAAAACTCAGCAAATTCCTTTGAACTTGTGTTTACAGGTCATGACACCTGCAAGTTTCCGACAAGTTGAATGATTTGGCTGAATTTGCACCAGGAGTGCGACCATGCTCTCGAATGGATGCCGTTACGACAGATGAACATATGCTGAGAGTACTCATGTATAGTTTGAAAGAGAGTCTCTCCAAAATGTGGTCATTCAGTGAGGTATTTGCAAATTCTTCCCAGTAGAAAGTAGTGCTAGCTATTAGTCTTAGGCGCTGAGGAAGTCATTAACATGTTTGGTTGTACCGTAGTCTTGCATCAACCCGATGATTCTATCCTTTGGGAACTCATGAATCCTGTAGATATTATTAAGATAACAGGGTTTGTTGAAGATAAGTGGGGCCTCTCAAATGGGCGCAGATTTGTGATTCATTAGGATGTAAAGCAAATTTGGCTTGCTCCATGTCTTGCTCTTTTATCCTTCTTTCAGGTCAACTCATTAAACACAATGCCTTCACGGATTGGGAGAAGGTTTCTCACCATAGGACCGGCTTATGCAACTGTGTTGAAGTCGTCTGTACTTTGTCATCAATGGATCTTATTCTGACGGTGTTGACATCAAAGTACACCCCTTTTGAAGGTCTGCTCGAATCCGAGCTTCATTTATGAGAGAAATCAACAAAAAATATATAATAACATACTTACTTACTACCTGCGATTGTTGAGTCCCAAGTATAAATATAATTAGTTTCATGCTAGAAGCCAAGTGCCCGGCCATAATTCCCAAATCTCAATTCTACTCTACAGTAATCGTCTACCTGGATGATGAGTAGGGATGAATGCCTCAACACTCTCCCTCACTACAAAAGCATCTACGAGCTTTAACAAAGATGACTATTGACCTATGAGTCCTAATTTTATATTATAGAATGTATTCGACTGCTTCTTGTAGAGCAACGATAGTACACAAGAAAATTTATTTTAATGGAAGTTGTAGAGTTTATTGTGGGAGTTCTTCCTTTTGTGGTTACAAGTTTCTTTCCTCAATTCTTTTGGTTTTTCTCTTGTGATATTCTTTGTTGATTCATCATATTTGCTTTGATGTCTGTAACCATAGAGTGAGTGTGGCAAGGTGTCTTGTGAAGATGAAAGCAAGGCTTTATTAAGTGTAAGAAGAAGATCCAAGAAATTTCTTTGGAAGGTCAAAGTAAGCAGTTTTTTGAAGTTGATTCTTAGGAATTCTGTAATTTTGTTGAGTTGTTGTATTACAATAAAGCTCTTTTATTTTTTAAGAATGATGTTACTAAGTTAAGTAATAGTATTGTAAATCAAGATTTTTTTTATTGTTCAATTGACATATGTTTAATCAACTATTGCTTCTATTTTGATTCATATAAATGCAAAGATTTCAAAAGAGCCAGCAAGTATTAAGTTGAGATTTGGGATGTTGTAAGTGACTTTGTTTCAAAAGAAGCTATTATCTAAGCTACTATCTAAGAAATTGTTGAAGAAGTTTGGATTGTAGCTTTCTATTTGTATAAGGTGCTAGTAGAGCTCTTGCATAAGATGATAACTTTAAATTTAGTTGATTATCTTAAAACTACTGATGAACTATTTCAATTATTTTAATTACTAAGGTTGGTGTCTTGAGCTTAAAAAGGTTGGTTGATAGGGATGGAATTAATCCTGAAACAATGAAATTAAAAGAAACTAATGTTTAGTATTCCATATGTATAATTACAAAATCAAATCTGTTGATTGATGCTTATTGCTATGAATAAAGGCTAAAAAAGAGAAGGCATAGTAGTGTAGTTATTTCTAATTTTTATGATTGTGCCTCTCGAATAAAAATGATATTTAGTCTTGCTCTAAATTTCTCAAATAAATCTCACTTTTAAGATTTGGTGAACATTATAATCACTTGCTTTAGAAAAGATACATAAATCAAGTATATTTTTATTTTTTTAATCTTTTCCTTAATAAAATGGTGATGCTTGGCTATCTATTTTATGCATGAATTGATATTTGAATTTATTGTTAGACACAATACTTGTGATCTTATTATAAAATAACTAATAATTCAAATTAAGTAGGTGACATCTAATTGTAAGTTGCCAAGCTATATGAGCTTACCAACTATGAACTAATAGTAGATTGGATCTAATATATCTTTATGCATGTGAAGTGTCAACTTAAGTCATTCAACTATTAAAGATATGTTAACATCTTTCAAGGCCAAAGGAAAAAAATCATATGTACAGTATAGCTTTGTTGTATCATAAATAGCCCTTGTGGTAACTTTGAAATAAAGTGTCATGTCACTTTAATTTAGTTTTGACATCTCAAATTTTGACTCAAGTTGTAATTTGAACCATGTGATCTATTTGATGCAATTCTATGAGAAGAGAAGATCATCTACATAGAAGACTAGAAGGATGATTTTTTTCTTGTGATATATTACATAAATATTATAATTTTATTTTATTTTATTTTATTTATAAAGCCTTTTTTATACAAAAAAAAATCAATTTTATTATACTAAGCTTTTAGTACTTATTGCAGGCTATAGAAGGCCTAAAAGAGTTTAAATATTAGATTCTTATAACCTTGATTTACAAATACTTGAGGTTGTATAATATAGATTTTTTTTTTTTTTTTTATTGAAGTTATAGTAAAGAAATATGGCCTTAATATCTATGTAATAAATTTTCTATTTTTGCAAATAAAGCTAGTAATATGTATATGGTGTCTTACTAAAAGAATGGAGCAAAAATCTTCTCATAGTGAAGGCCTTTTTTTGCTCAAAATAACAACTAACAATCATGGTTTTTTTTTTTTTTTTTTTTTTTTTTTCTTGTAAAGTACCATTGGCCTTTATTTTTGCTTCATAGATCCACTTAATAGAGATTTCTTGGTAAATAGAAAAAAGATGAGTAAGCAACTAAGAGTTATTAGTGTATATTAACTTGATTTTGTCACTCATAGAGTTTTGTTAGCCTTCATCTTGGAATGCTTCTTAAAATGATATTGGCTATATTGATAAATCAAAAAGGCCAAAAAAATAGTCTTAAAGCCAAGTGAGACACTTTGTAATACATCTTGATTGTATCAAGATATCAAGTGTTTTTTGTTGTTTTAAACCATGATTATTGATAGACTGATGTAAATCAAATGTTTTATAAGCATATGATGAGAGATCATTAATGGAATATCTATTGGCTACTCTTCTATTGTGTTGAGATCAATATGGTAAGGAATAAAGTTTTCTTTTTGAGATTTAGTTGAGATCCAATTTGAATAGGTGGATGATCTCATAAATGATGTAGTCGTTGGATTATTTATCTGTGGAAATTTTTGATATATTTTGTCCTAATGAGTTTCTTTCTATGACAAGTAGCAGATTATATTATTTAAGTAATATATGGTCCTTTAATAAGATGGAGCATAAATGAATTATAGAAGTAAAAAGAAAAGTTCAAGTGATTTTGTTATTGTCATTATTAGAGGCTCCTTCAAAATCTGAAATTTGAAGGTAGAATTTCTTGAAATTAATAATAAAAATAGATTTAGCTACATCTATTTTTAAGAATTATATTTTACCAAAGAACATATTTTACATGATTTATATATTTATGTAAGTAGGTAAATAAGCTATATATGCTTTTGAAGTGTCATTTAGTTCAAGGTACACTTTGAGACTAGATTGAGATTGTAATTTGTTTCTTTGTATATGATCTTATTCTACAAAATATAAACAAATAAATACCTTTTTATTGCTAAAATTGGACTTGCTCTTGGTGAAGAGTTCATGAATAATGTGGCCCTGGTTTGTATTAATAGGATTCAAATTCATAAGATGAGCAATGGTTTGAATCGCTTTTATCTAGGAAAAATCAAGCATTATGCTTCCAATAAGCATTGATTTAAGCTTGTTTAATATAGTCAATTTTTTCTTTTAGATATTCTATTTTATTGAAAAATTTGGACTATACTAAATTGCCAAATGATACCACTTTGTTAGAGGTATATTTTAGATTTAGTGAATATAAATTCACTTATTTTATTTGAATTCACATAGAAAATTTGATGTAAGATTTGCTTCTCAATCATAGTGTGGAACCTTTGAAACATATTAACGGATTGATTTTTATAGCTATAAATTAGGTTGATAAATATCTACTAAAATTATCTATAAATAAGATGAAGTGCTTGAAGTGTTTCAAAGATTCTATTGATAGTGGACTACAAACAACAATGTAGATAAGAACCAATGGTTTAGTAGCTCTTGTTAGAGATGCTTTTGATAGTTTTAAATGGATTTATTTACCTTGGCGGCAAGTGAAGCAACTTTGGCTCTTGACATAAAAAGATGGTATTCTTATTACTAAATCCTATAAATTCATCATAAATAAGCTTCTAAAATTGATGTGTCTTAGTCTTTTTTACTATAGAACTATTAGATTATTTAGGATTTTGGTCATACTATTCATTTCAAGTGTTAACTGATCTATTGTAGATGGTTTATGTGGTTGACTACAAATAGTATTATCTATACATTAATTTGATATGAATGATAAGAAATATATTTTAAATTTTTTTTAAGGTATTTTAACTTATAGAATTGAAGTGCTTGATCTTAAGAATATTTGGCTACTACTTGGTGTGATTTTTAAAGAAATATGACAATATATTGTGTGAAGCTAAAGATGCAAAGATTTCTTAATTTTGTTATTTGTCTTGCTGAGAATATGTTTATATAGAGACAAAAAAAAAGCAAATATTCTTTAGGAATTTTATTTCACCATTGAATAAAGATAGGTCAATTGATCCTTAGTTGGCTATTATATAAGAAAGTCTGTCCACAAATGTTATTGTGGTGATGTTTAAGTGATCTACTTTACTAAAGGCCGAGTATTCTCTTGAGAATTATCTAAAAGTATTGTAATCTAAAATCTAATCATTGTTGAGGTGGCTAATTGTAAATTGTTCTAGCACATTAAGGATAACATTGTTACTTGATAGATTTGGTGAATGTGGCTTATTAGAATATTTTTTTGTGAGATTGACTCTAAGATTTAGTATAGTATTAATAATAGTATTATAATTTTCTATTGTATTATAATTATTTTTCTAATTTGTAGCTATTATGTAAATAAATAAGATTATATTGATAGAATATTAGTATAAATGTTGTGTAGAACCAAAAATTATGCCTAAGTTTTTTATATTAATAATAGATGATGGAGCCCATGATGGATTGTTTTCTTGAGTTTTGACAATGTAAATATATTGCAATCTATTAGTTCCATTGTGATTTGATAGATTGATAAGATATATACTTTTTATTAAATTTTCAATTATAAATATTTTAAATTTTCATCATGAAGGCTTCTTTAAAGCATCATGAAGTTTCCTAAGAATGTTGTTTGTCTCTTCTATGTATATCTTATTCCATATCTCTTGTAGACTTGGAGTATTTTTTTTAATTGAATTTATAAGACCTATTTTTCAAACTTACAAGGCAAAAAATTTAGTATAAGGTGTACTACTATTTTATTTGATTGTATATGTTTAATGGACTTAAGGTCTTAAAAAATATTATTGACATATTACATAAATAAAAAAAACATGTTGTTTGCTCATACATAGATGTTTTTATTGATTTAGTAAAGTCATAAAATCAAATATTGCATTTTTGTGAAATATGGTATTCAAGAAACACTAGGCTTTTCTTGAATTCGTAACATTAATGATATCATGATATAATTCTAGAATAAAAGATATTTATAGCATTGCCAAATCATGTCAATTTCAAACCTTTTATAGTCTGGTGATTTTTTGGTTTTGTCTTGCAAATCAACTGCTATTCTAGAGCAACTTATCAATAATAGAGATTTAATAAGGTGCTATAAGTCTTTTTTTTGTAAATATTTTGAAGGATAATTGCCTAGTATATATAATTCTTTAGCCTTGTCAACATAGTTTATTTCAAGTAGATATTTTTTTTACATTATTCATGTTTATCTTACAAATCTATATAATTTTTTTCTATTCAAGAGAATATTAGTCCATAAGTCAAAAAAAAGATTAAGATTAATAGTTCAAGAAAGTAAAGAAAGAATAAAAAATCATCAAAGAACCTTTTTTTTTAATATCATGAAAGAATAAAATAAATTATATTGAATAAAAAACTTATTTATTACCTATAATTATTGAATCTTAAGTATAAATATAATTAATTTTATGTTAAAAGCCAAATGTCTATCCATAATTTTAAGATCTTAATTCTCTTCTACAATAATTATCTACATGGATAATGAGTAGAGATGAATGCTTCAATAATTTGAATCCATTTTGCATGGTGTTAAGTTAATTCTTGCAAGTACTAACAATTATATTGATAATAACAATGTAAAAGTCTAACAAATTGGTATAAAATTTAAAATCAAATTTAAGCATCTAGAATGATTTTACATTTGTAATAATGAATTCATGTTTAGAAACCATTAGATCTCATCAAATAGCTCTTCATCTTATGTTCTATGATAAAGCTTTTCTATTAGTGTAGAATTCTCTTCATGCTTGATTTGTAATGCTTTGAAGATTAAATAATTATTTCTAATATTCTACTGAAAATTATTTTATTCAATGGCTTGATATAATTTTGTAAGTAATTTATAGATCTATAGTATATTCTTCTATTGAATCTTGCAAAAGTAAAAAAAATAAACTTAGTTCTAACCTTGTACAAAAAATAGCTTGAATTGTAACAAAAATGTAATTAATAGTAATTACAACCTTGTAAAAAAATCATTTGATCTTCATTCCAAACTATACTTTGATGATATGAAGCATCAATGGAGTTATTATTTGAAATGGGATTTAATTCTCTTAAAGATCTAAAATCTTTCCAGTCTATAGTAATATAAATTCCATCACAAAATAAGACAAATGGACCAAAATAAAAGTGAAAAAAACTAAACAAAATAGAACATAAAAGATAAAACAAAGCAAAAAAAAATAGAACAAAACAAAATAGAAAATGCAAACCAAACTTTACTAAGAAAAAGGGACCAAAGCCATATCTAATCAAATGCCTTAAATGGCTTCAATCAATCTTATTTATACTTTGTCCAACTATCTTAGAAATTTTTAGAATATTCTTAATAATGGGCCCTACTAAAATAACTACCTTTTTAGAAGATTTTGAAAAAAAATCCTACCTTGATAATTATCCTTTTAAAAGATTTTAGAGGTGGGCCTCCACCTAAATAACCACATTTGGTTCTTTTAGGATGTTCCATAGTAGACCTGATATGGACCACCAACTTAGCCCTAATTCTAAAAAATCCTAAAAACTTTCCAAAAATGACCCTAATTATCAATCTTTATACTTCAATAATATAATTATCTTATCTATGCTCCATTATAATTAATCTCCTTCAATTAATGTAGAATGATTTTTTTTTACTTCCAATGGTATGTCTAGATTGTTTCTTGATAATAGATGAGATTCTATACAAATTTTTATGATGCATTGTAGATGAGATAGCCTTTCTAAAAGACCTTGTATTGAAGTTGGAGACATCTATTGCCATGACAAAGGTAGTAATGCTCCACAATGTTGTCTACTTCATATTCTTGTTGATCATCAATCACAATCAATAGTGGTGGTCATTAATATTGGTCTAGAAAGTACCTTAGTTGAATATAAAATTCCTTGAGTTGCAAAAAATGGAAGATTAGATAGACCTAAATATGTGGCAAAAGCTTAAGGCAGTATGCAGAAATACATAAAGGTCCAAGCAACCTAAGTGCCAACTTATGGATTTGGATTGATGTAGCAAGTGGAAAGTTAGTGTTGGAGAATAATACTTGATCACCGTCTTAAAAGATCTTATATTAGTGGTAGTTATCTATATACTACTTCTGTTAATTCTATATAATAAGGAGATTGTGTTGTACTTCTTGCAAGGTAGTTGTAAGCTATTGTACAAACTCTTCCATTGTCAAATTATTGGTATTGATGGGACCATAGAGAATTTTTGGCATCATCGGATGTTGGTTGCTGTTAAGAAAGAATGGTGAATGATAGGTATTTATTTAAATACTATCATTGTAAATAAATTCCAAGGGCATCAAATATTCATCTTAGTCATTATGATGAACCATGACAAATGTCTATAGCATATCTTCCAAGATCTAATTTGCATGCTTCATTTGTCCATTTGTTTGAGAATGAAAGATTGTGGATAAGGCAAGTTATTTGCTTAATAGCTTGAACAAGGTCCACCAAAAATCTTCCATAAAGCACGGATCTTAATGAAACAATGACAAGAAGTAATCCATAGTGACAAAAGATAATGTCAAAAAAGATCCATGCAAGTATTATGGCATCAATATCAAATTGCAGCGTAGCCAAGTAAAGTTGTTTTGAGAGTCGATCTATAAAGATAGCAAGTGTGGTATAATTATGAGGCATTTGTGGCAAAGACATAGTGAGGTCCATGATTACTTGATCCTGACATGCCTTAGATAGTGAAATTGGCTCCAATAGTCCATGAGATGTCATGTTGCATACTTTGTTACATTAACATGACTTGCAAGAGTGTACAAAAGCTCAAATATTATGATCCAAACCTATCCAAAATTATATTTTTTAGATTTTTTTTAGAATCTTTTTACATCCTAAATGCCCAGATGTTGGAATGTTGTGTCCTCCTTGAATTATATACGTCCAAAATATAACATTATCTAGTACATAAATCTACTTTTTTAAATAGAGCAAGCTATTACTAAGATTGTAATCTTGATATTATATATTACCTATCTTTAATCAATTGCTAATCACCTTAAAATAAACATTCCAATGTGTAGTTTTTTTTCTATTTTATTTCTTTGATTAGGTTGGAAATGATACTACAAATGGTAGAGACTTCTATCTTATCTCTGAATTTAGCCTTCAAGTCTGGTTTCTATAATAAGTTATCTAATATAGTATATTATTGTCTTTGCTTGTATTTAAGCTGAATGTCAAAAAGCTATAACTATTCTTCTAAATAATAAAGTCGTGATTTCATGTTTTTCAGATGTAAATTATGTAGCAGTAATTGATGGTCAATCCAAAAAATCATTGGATTTTCCAACAGATAGTGTTGCCACTTCTTTGTGGCATGTACAATTGCTAATAGCTCTTAATCACATGTAGAATAATTGCGCTTTGTTTTTTTGAGCTTGTGTGATTTATATGCCATGAGTTGAAGGTTCTATCTAAGTCTAGTTGAAAGACAACTTTAATAGCAAAGTTGAAAGCATCAATGTTAAGTATACAAGGAAGGTTGGGATCATAGTGTTGCAATATTAGATCTATAATGAGTGTCTCTTTCAACTTATCAAAGGCACTTTGCTATTCTAGTTTTTATTCAAATAAGGCATTTTTTTTCAATAGGCTTGTCAATGAGGCAGTAATGTGTGCAAATCGCCAAACAAGATAGTGATAACATCTAATAAGGCCTAAGAATGATCAACTTTAGAAACATCTTTGAGGGTTGGCCAATCTTCCACTCCTTTCACTTTATCCTGCTCTATATGCGTGCCCTCAAAAGATACTACATGTCATAAAAATGTGACTTCCGACTTCAAAAGTTCATACTTTCATTGCTTGCAATAGAAGTAACTATCTTATAGTCAGTAAAGCACTTCCCATAGCTGTTGTTCATGCTCTTTGAGGATTTTAATATAGACTAAAATATCATCAATGAAGACAACTACATACTTGTCAAAAAGGTCCTAAAATAATCTGTTTATATAATCCATGAAGGAGGCTGGAACATTAGTGAGGTCCAAAAGTAAAATAAGCCATTAAAAATGTCCATAGTCCATATAAAATACCATCTTTTTTATATCCTCTTTTGCAATATGTATCTACCAATAGCTACTGCAAAGACCCAATTTACTAAAGATGATTGTACCTTAAAGTTGGTCAAGAAGATCATCTACGTGTGGAAGTAGATACGTATTCTTGATAGTCTACTTATCGATGCCTCGATAATAGATGCCAAGCCAAAATCTACCATCTTTTTTAGATGCAAAGAGTAATAGTGTTTCCTATGGTGACATGCTTTCTTAAACAAGGCTATTTTCTAAGAGTTCATCGAATGTCTTTTGTAGCTCTTTAAGTTCATTTGATGCTAGGTGATAAATTGGTCGACTTATTGTCATGGTTTTAAATAATAATTCTATTTGAAAGGGGATACCTTGATCATATAATATACTATTAAATAAGTCAATTCAAAAAATATCTTAATATATATATATATATATATATATATATTATTCTTTTAATTGTCTATTCTATCATTGAGGTAAGATTTGAAACTACGATATATATCAATTGCATATGTTGTATTTGTTTCTTCATAAAGGTCATTTGTACAAATAAGTTCTTATCTACAAATTATTTTATTATCTTACTTGATGTGGTAGTACAAAGAATCACCTAGCATCCATCATCTTTGAAAGAAATTATCCTTGCTAGCCAATCAACTTACTTATTTCCTACTTTTAGCCATAACATACCAAAGATAGTATCATATCTGAGCTTTGTTATCTTGAACTTCTGTATCAAGGCATAGATGTTATTCAACCTCAAGATTTCTTCTTCACATGTCTTACTTGATACGTTTTCTTTGTCATAAGCTAGATATATACTTCTTCCTTTGATGACCTCAGTTTTAATTTCAAGTTGGTTGACAATCTTAGTCAAGATATAATTTTTTATAGAGCTACAATCTATAAGTAATTGACATGGTTGTCTTCTTAGTCATTTTGCTAGATATACCAGTTGATCCTTTTGATAGTTGTCTAAGGTCATGCCATTTGTCTTTGAAAGAAAATATTTATCCTTAGTATTGGTCATTGATACTTTTATTAAAAAGTCTTATTTTTTTATTTTTTATTTTATTTTTTATTTTTATATATCATCTTGGTGAACCTCGAGATTGTAAATCCACCTTAATTTATTAGTACCTAAATTTTGATGCTTTGAATAATCTTTGATCTGATGGCCTAGCTCTCGATAGTAATAATACAATTTCTAAGTGCCAATATTTGTTGTCTCTATAGTGTCAATGGTCTTTGTAAGGCATTTATCTCCATTGGTATTAGTTGTTGTGCTATAATATTAAATAGTGGCATAGAATTTTTTCCTATAGGTTGTGCTCTATGATTTTTGAAATCTCTAGCATCGACCATCTTTGCAATCCTAACTGCCTCCTCAAATGTTCATGGATTTCTTAATTCTACCTCTCGCTAAAGCATAAGTTTTAATCCTTATATAAATCAATCCATCATTTGTGCTTCTAAAGTGTTGCCAATTTGAAGGCATAGGAACTTGAATCAAGAAATATAATCTTACATTAACTTAGATAGTATAAGATTAGTTAGTTAATTGCATGCTAACTTCTTTATATTAATGTATCAAAATTGATTCCTAAATTTAGTTTCAAACTCCCTCTAGTTACAAAATCCATCTTGAATTTTATAGCTTTGAGTTCAATGTCACCACCAAATGATTGCGACATCTTTCAAATAACTAGCTACATACATAATTCCTTCAATGATGCTTATTTTAGATAGTTGGAGGTATTATCGTGTATTGAAGAGCCAATGATATATATCTTCTTGCCTTAAAGTTCTGGAATATGTTTTGAGCTTACTTAATTGGAACCTAGAAAATATCAACTTTCTTGCCTTACAAGCTTCCATTTATCTTTGTAAAGTAGTTATTTGATCTAGGAGGTATTGTACGTGAGCTTCTATCTAAGATGGCTCTGCCATATCTTCCATACTATAATTTTCTTACCAAATTTTGCTATTGCAATGTCTTTTATCCTTTCAATTGACTTCTTAAAAGTAGTTCATGGTAGATTCAAAATAATAACCAATGTGACCATAACAACTGATTTCTAATTAAATAGTGGTTATTAATATACTTTCAAACGACAAATTAATACTTGCTTTGATATTAATGAAACAAGACTGAATTCTCTTAAAGATCTAAAATCCTTTTAGTCTGTAGCAAAATAAATTCCATCATAAAATAGGACAAATAAAGCAGAACAAAAGTGAACAAAATTAAAAAAATTAAAATATAAAAAATCAAATAGAGCAAAATAAAACAAAACAAAACAAAACAAAAAATGCAAACCAAACTTTATTAAGACAAAAGAATCAAAGCCATACTTGACAAAATATCCCAAATGGCTTCAATCAATTATATTTATACTTTATCCAACCATCTTGGAATGTTTTAGAATATTTTTAATAGTAGGCCTTACCAGGATAATTATTCTTCTAGTAGATTTTAAGATAGGCTCCATATGAGCTCTCAATTATATTTATTTTTTTTTTTTTATTTTCCTATTTTATGATAATTAAACATGTTAAATTAGGATTTATATAAGTAGAATTCAGTTTTATAGAATTTTTAGTATTACAACCCTTCATGGTATAAATCATAGCCTAATTCCTTGAATTAGGTTAATTAAGACTAAAGTGATAAGAGTTAGAAAATTAGAATAGCAACTTAATTAGTTTAATAATTTAGAGGTTGTTAGTCATTACTATAAGGGTTGACTAAAAGCCTATGAGTGCATCTATAATCATTCACATGATTTAGGAGTTGGAATTATAATTCTCTAAAAGATTTAGGAAAGTTAGCAATGATAATTTTGGATTTTCTTCCAAATTCGACAAATTCAAGCGGCCTGGTGGTTCTTTTACTTAATGGGAGTCTTTTTAATGCAATGGTGGCACCGGATATACCTCGTGGAGTGAAGAAAACAAGATCAGTAACCTCTCCTTCAAAATACAAGAGAAGCAATGAAATTCTAATTTTGAAAAATTTCACAAAAATTGCCAAGATCCTTGTAAGTAAAAACTTCCATGAAAATTATAATTGAGCATGGATTGAGGCATATGAGTAGTCGATCTTAGCTTAAAAAGGTGTTTTGAATACAATAGTGAAGTTATATTTACAAAAAATGCTTTCTTGACCACTTACAAGAGCCATCAACCTTGGTAACGAGATTGGCTCTTGGATGAATGAAGGCCGTAGATTTAGATTAGGGATCTTAGAAAATCAAGGATGAAGATGTAGCCACCTTTCTATGAGCCTCCACTCAATTTTATGAGAGAGGCTTGGTTTTCCAAGCCCTCTTTCTCTCCTCTTTTGGGTGAAGAGCAAAGCCATACCAAAATTTGGCCGAAACCCTAATCTTAATTTTATTTAGATTTTAATTCTCATTGCAAACCTTGTGATTGTGTATGTATGGATTTTGTATTGTGAAGGATGGTCATTAAGTTTTAAAATATGTTTCATTGAGGTAGATATATCCTCAATCTTTCAAATATCCCAAGGGTTTTAAGTGTCTCGGATTTCCTTCAATGAGTCACTCAATCCCTATTGTTTCAATGTGAGATTCTGAATAGTTGTAGCTTTTGTTGTTAGCTTTCCAACAAGATAAGACTTACTTGATTTGGAGTAAGAAGGAAGTTTTGGTGAATTTCTGAGTTTGAAGGAGTCGACTGCCTTTGCAGTTTGAATCAATCGAGTTTGGAAAGGCGTTTCTCAATGCCTATAATTGGATTTATTTGAAATTTTGGAAGCATCAAGTTTTATAAGCTAAGCTCTGAAAGGCATAAGTCTTGTTGAATTTAAAGACAATCTGAATTTTTAGTGAATTTCTAAGTGAAGAGGGTTGGTCACCGCGGCAGTTTGGATCAGTCAACTTCAAAAGAAGTATTCTCACAACTAGATAATTAGATTGCAATGAGAATTATTGGATCAAAAGCATCTTCAATTCAGCCTTGCAAAAAGCTAAGAATCATTCAAATTGAAGCCAATTAAAAATTTTGGCAAAATTTTGGAATAGAAGGGGGTTGTTACCTTTAATTCTTACTTGTTGTCAAGGTACCTTCGCTTTTACCTCTCTCACTTTATTTTTACTATTGTCTTCATAGTGACTTGTAAGCTCCACATTTCACTTTTTGGCTAATAAATTTTAAGTTTAATTTTTAACCTTTAATATTTTCATTTTAACTTTTAATTTTTAACTTTAATTTTTAACTTTAATTTTTAATTTTAACTTTTTACTTAACCTTTAATTTTATCTTTTAACTTACTTTTTTAACTTAATCTTTTAATTTTAACTTTTAACTTAACTTTTTAATCTTAATTTTTAATTGTAATTTTTTTTAACTTAACTTTTAACTTAGCTTTTATTTCAAACTTAAGTTTTTATTCTTATGGTCAATTAATAGTAATAGCTTAGTTAATTATTTTTATTGTGTTTATATAGTGAATTTTATTTAACATGTTAATTTAATATTGGTAACCATTGCTTAGAAGGCCTAAAACTAATTGAATTTTTAATATGAAGATTTAAATTAATCTAACAATTACACAATTGGGAGCTCTCCAATTCCATCTCTTAGACTTGTTGTGTGGCATAGGTTTCATCAAGTGGTGAAATTTGGCCTCACACTCCACCTTAATAACTGCCCTTTTAGAAGGTTCTAGAAGAAGGCCCCATCTAAATTACTACCTTAGTTCTTTTAAGATGTTCTATGATAGACCTCATATAGACCACCAACTTGACTCCAATTCTAAAAGCTTCTAGAAACTTGCCAAAAACGGCCTTAATTATCTATCTCTACACATCAATAATACGATTATCTTATCCATGTCCCATTATACTATTATTACAAACTGAGCTTAGTTTGCAGTAAGTCTTCTTAGTAGCATGCAAATCCTTTTAGTAGCAATTTTAAGCCATCATATTCATTAAGGTTAAAAAATCTTATATATTAAGAAAAGATACCAAAGTGGAGCTCCTTTATTATTGCAAGAATGATTACCAATGGTAACACATAGTACTTCCAAAATCTCTATAAAAAAAATTTCAAATTATATGAAATTACTCATTATTTCAAGTAGCTTATTTCTATAGGGTGGCCAATTGAGTTGCAAAGGACGACCACAAATTTTACAATACATTTATGTTTTTCTATATGTAGAACTATATTCTTTACAAAAACACTATAATAAAATGTAATTCAAATTGTCTTGTATTTATACAACCTTTTTTATTTAAACATCACCAATTAGTCTAATTTGAGTGCATATTTGCATCACTGTTTAAACTTAATTCTACAATCAACATGCAATGAATTCTAGGACCATTTTTCATCCTTCTAAAATCAATCCACTAAATATCATATGTCCCACAAATTCTTTCTCTATTGTAAATTATACTAGAAGTTTAGCTCTATATTTGAAATTAATAAAAGTAAAAGTAGATTAGATCAATAAATTGGTATGATCTTACAAGGTCAAATTAAGCATCCAAACTATGAAGAACAAAGCCAATATTTCAAAGCTAAGTACCAATTTATATTTATAAAAATTAAGCTCTCTTATATACCATTTGATTACATTCATGTGTCACCCTACCAATAATTTGATCCACTATTAAGTCCATTGCTTCATTGTCAATTGAATCTGGATGTTCCTCAATATTTACAACATCACATGCCATATTGGTATAATAATTTGTAATATTAAATTACTAGTTCTATCATATTATTAGATATTTAAAAAAGTTACAAATATTTTTCATGTATCTATGTAATTAAAATAGAAGACAAAGGCAGCAATTTTGAAAGAATAAGATTTTAAAGCAACTTTCAAAGCACAATTTTGAAAGCAAAGATTGTACTTGATAGAAATATTGGTTGGTTTTTTATTTGATAAAATTTAATAAGATTATATATTCATAAAAAATATTATATAGTATTTTTTTATAGATTATATAGATAGTATTTTTTTTAATATTTATATTGGGTCCATTATAAAAAATAATTTTTAAAAAATTTAAAAAATATATAATTAATTGTTTATTTTTTAAATAAAAATAAATACTTTTATATTTGGCATTAAGATAAGAACTAAGATAGATCTAAATTGATATATTATTGATATAAAAGTAATATTTTATAATTATATCATATGAATAAATAGAAATAAATATAAATAACTTAATTTAATAATATCTTATAGAGAGGCTTCTTAGAAGCTTCATAAAATTAGATTTGCCTTAATACGTGTTTATAGATGATTGATATGATGAACACTTAGCCAACAAGTTAGATATGTATTACACATTATCGTATTACATTTTTTTTCTATCTAAGAATATATTGGGTACCTAGCTGTAGAAAGTTTTAATTTTAACTTATTAGCCAAGCTCTAATAAGTTATTTAATCTTTAAAATAAAAGATAAATAAATACTACAATATCAAAAAGATATCATACTAATAAAACTTTTTATATTTAAAAAGGTTTGTGTATAAGGCTTTCTAAAATATCTAGAAATTTCCTAACATTCTTGGTTATACCAAATCATAATTGAGCATTTTCTGGTAAGTTGGATTTTCAATAATTCCAAATAAAATCCATTATCTCTTCTCAAAAACTTCACTTTATATCAAAATTTAATAATAGCCCCATATATCCATCTTCAACATAAATATAAAGTCTTGATTCCAAAAAAACCCTTTATTTTGTATAAAATTCTCAAATTATAATAAAACCCTTTCAAAACAAATTTTTTCTGCAAAAGGTTTCTTCTTTTTGAATTTTAGAAATTCATATCTCTTGATTCAACCATTAAATTTTTTTCAAATTTACAGATAATATAGAATTTATCTTTAAGCATTACTACAAAAATATTTAACTTTAAATTTGCTATTGATTTTTTGGCATTGTAAAAACCCTAGCAAGTACTTCAAATCCTAATTTACAAGCACCCGAGTACTATTTGCTTCATATTTCACAAATCCAAAATCCAAATACCACAAAACTTATGTATAAAGTTTAGTATCATGAAAATACACATTCTTTGAAAGTTTTAACCAAAATATTATCAAATTACACAAGATATAGCTCAAAACACAACCACTGGCAATTTGGATCACTTACTACTTGTTAGATTTTAAGCATTGACTTCAATTTCCAATATTTCTTTCATTCTAGTTTAAAATTCATCAAGCAATATATATAAATTATAGTCACGAAAGTGCTTTCTCCAACCCTAATTGCTGATTCTCTATTACTTTCTACATGTGTGCGTTATACCCAAAAGAGTGACAATAGATACAAAACTGATACCTTGACTTTGAGCACCTATATCTCTTTCATAAAAACTCTTAATGACTCAGAATTTGTACCAAAACCATAGCCAAAAATTTGAACTTGCCGACCTTAGCCTCCAATGTTCAAATCCCTCTAAAAGATTAATCCTAATTTCTAATATGACTTTAGGCAACCTCCTTAAAGTCCATTAGTCATGGTTTTTAACCAATAGGAATGGAGATTTATATCATTCATCTCCATTCATTCATATGGATATCCTAACTACCTTTTTTGCTACCAAAATCCTTCTTCAATTTCTTTTCATATAAGATTTACATATTATATGTCTTAAACACCAAATTAAAGAACCAAAATAAAACTTTAAGGGTCACCAATGTCTAATAAGATAAATTTAGATGTATAAAGTTACTACCAATAAAACCAACTTCAAAAGTGACTATCAAAAGAAAATAAAATTATATAAATTCTAATAGTAATATTTTTAAACAACCTCCTTTTAAAGTAGTAATTTAACCATATTCTACAACCAATTATAATTCAATAATATGACTCTTATTATGTTTCTAAGTAAATTATACATTAAATATATACACATATTATTTTTATATGGTAGCCAAACTAAAACACAACAACATGTTGATAGCTTGAAGTATACACTAACTATATGGCATTTATACAGAAAACTTGCCTAATAAGTTAAAACATGTAATTTGGAAATTGGACATATGTTGGAAGTCTTATAGAATGTAGCCAAGTAATATCTACTTAGATAGTATATAAAGAGGTAAGATTGAAGTTTTTTTCACTCTTATCTATTTTTTTTATTTTTTTTATTTTTTTTTAGTTTAATTTAAAGAATCTCTAATTTTTTATCTTTTATTAGTATTTTTTTATTTCTATTTTTTCATTTTTTTCTAAGAAAAGTCTCACTAATTTATTTGTTTTTATCAAGTTCTTATCCTTAGTAAATTGATAAGAGTACACTTACAATATCAAAGCTTTCTCTTTTTTTTTAAAGAGTAGATTATTCCTTTCTATTGATAACACATATACATATTAAAAATTTTAGATTATCTTCTTCTAAATTAATATTTTTAAAAAATATTTTCTTTATTTTCAAGTCCTTTCTTTTACTTGTCTTGTGCAATATCAGGCATTTTTTTTTTTTTTTTTTTTTTTTTTTTTTAATTTTATCATTTTTGAACTTATTGAAATGAAAAGTAGAACTATACAAATACAAGAGTAATTAAGGAAGTAAATGCTTGTAATGCATCAATTCAATTTACTACTACAAAGAGCAACAAAATTGACAAAAATTGAAGATATAGAGATGATTGGAGCTACTTCAACATCTGTATCAAATTATATTATTTCTTCTATGGTAGAATATTATTTAAATATTAAAGAATTAAGAATTTTCTTGCCTATGCAATTTGATGGCATAGATTAAAGTTTTGAGGATTCATTAATGAAGTAAAATTAGTAATTAAATTTTAATTCTAAAGCTATCCAACTCTAAATTTACAAGTAAAGTTTATTGATACATTACTTTTAAGTTTTCTATTATCATGGTTTTTATCTTTTTTTAAAGGACAAGTTTCAATATTGGATAATTTAAAGGTTTTTTTAGCAAAGTTTTGATCCATATATAGAAAAAATGATGCAATTTGTATTGCAACCAATAAGATTTATATTTTATAATAATGCTATTGATTTATAATATTATTTGCTTTATAATTTTGACAACTTGTAATTAATATCAAAAAAGATGATATTACACTTTTTAGTCAATTTTCTATGAATTACAATATGATATAAAGATATTGATACTTAACCTATTTGATCCTTAAATATTAAGTCAAGTAATTGAATTTGCTATGAAGTGTGACAATTGAATTTTGGAATTTTTATATAAGATTATGATACTTTATTGGTGGTCTATTGTCACACCTTACTGAAGCCCATTGCTATGAAGTATGATAATAGGCCTCAATGTTTTTATAATTCAATAGAAATACCAATATTTTTTTAATACAAACATTTGGAAGTAGAAGATATGTAAATTGACATGGTATGTTTTAAACTTCTTAATAAACAAGAAAATACTTGTTATTGATAAAAAAAATTGTATTTATATTATAGAAAATTTAAGCTTATTGTTCAATATTATTTAAAAAAACAATGCAACCACAAAAAAATATTTATTCCTGTCAAAGAAGATAGTATGTCAAAAAAGGAATTTGTCCAGCTAAAGTAAGAACCATCAGATTATAACCTTATATAATACCTAATGAAGGTCATATTCTTTTCTTAAAACTCTCTCTTTGCTTTACAATAAATGTTAATTTAAGACCTAAATATCAAAAAGCCTTTGCCTTACTAAATTCAAGAACCTTAGCTTATTTTTTAAATAAAATTTTATTAAAAATGTAATATATCCATAATAAAGAAAACTAAATTTATTAATATAATTGTCATAGATGCTTACCTATTATCTTTTAGAGATGTTACTCATAAAATTCTTTATATAGAAGTAGCAACTAATGGTCATAGTAATTTTGTGATATTTAATATCATTAGATTTTTTTAATCTAGTCATTTTAGATTTATTATAGCTAAAAAATATAGTTCTTAAATAAATTTGATTTTCTATAGTCTTAAGTTTTTTTAAGAATATAATTGAGAGTTTTATTAATCAAGTAGAAAGTTAAAAGTCTAATGTAATTAAATCCATATTTGTAGATGCAAGAGCTTTCTTGTATATTATAAAAAAAAGATTATCTTGTATTATATATGCTACATTTATTTCTAATAATAAAAATACTTTAAGTAATATTTTAAGCTAATATTAAGATTTTAAAGATATTTTCAAGGAAAAAAATGAAGATATTCTTTTAGAGCATTACCTTTATAATTGCTTAATTGATCTTTAAGAGGAAGTTCAAGCACCATTTGGATCAATTTATAGTTTATCACAAAATGAGTTGGATATATTCAATGAATATATTAATAAAAACATAGCCAAGAATTTCATACACCATTCAAAATTTTCAACAAAAGTTCTTATTTTATTTATAAAAAAAAAGATAGATTATTGTAGATATGTATAGATTATCAAGAACTTAATAAGATCACTATCAAAAATAAAAATTTCCTATCTTTGATATCAAGACTTTTTAATCAATTGAATTAAGCTAAGATTTACATTAAAATAGAACTATGAAGAGCATACAACTAGATATGCATAAAAATAAAAATAAAAATTGAATAAAAGATAATATTTTGAACTTTGTATGGTCATTTGAATATAATGTCATATATTTTGGACTAACAAATGTTCCAACTATTTTTCAACATCTTATAAATGATGTCTTTCAAGAATTTTT
The DNA here is from genome assembly GCF_059467195.1 of Physcomitrium patens. Taxonomy (NCBI): domain Eukaryota; kingdom Viridiplantae; phylum Streptophyta; class Bryopsida; order Funariales; family Funariaceae; genus Physcomitrium; species Physcomitrium patens. The sequence continues at coordinate 14,732,203 of NC_143414.1, read as the reverse complement.
AGATGATTTTTTTGTATATTATTTAGACAATATTTTGATCTATTATAAGAATATAAAAGAAATAAACTTCACAATTGTCATATATTATAAAAACTTAGAGATACAAGATTATATGCTTTGATAGAAAATTGCATGGTTCACACTACTTAAATTGACTTTTTGAAATACATCATTTCAAATATTGGCCTTATGATAGATCTTAAGAAAGTTAAAACTATCATTAATTATAAGGCTTTAAAAACAATAAAAGATATTTAATATTTTTTGAAATTTTCTAATTACTATTAGATCTTTATTAAGAAATTTTGTTAACTTTGACTTATATTTACACATTTGACATGTAAAGATAAACTTAAGTAGAACAAAAAACTTACAACATCTTTTAAAGCCTTAAAGATAGCATTTATTTTTGTACCAATCTTGTATTGTATTGACTTCTTCAAGGCATTTTATATAGAAAAAAACACATTAAACTTTGCCTTAAGTATTGAATTGTCATAAATCAAAGCAAATAACAAATTCTATCCAACATCTTTCTATTCTAAATTTTTTTTAACAAACAAGATTAACTATAAAATCCGTGATAAATAGCTTCTTACAATCATGGATTTATTTAAAAAATAGTATCATTATCTAAAAGATACTTCTAGTAAAATTATCATATATATATATATATATATATATATATATATATATATATATAATCAATTATAAGAATCTTAAATATTTCATGGCAATACGTATTTTGAATCATTGCTAAATCTATTAATATATTTCTTTATTAATATTTGATTTTAAGATTACTTATCAATCAAAATAATAATTTTTTTCTAATATCATTTTTAGACGTTTTATCTTATTCCAAAAAAAATTAAAATTTTTAATCAATAAAAAATAACTTTCTTGAAGTCAAAGCATTTTTATCTTTGACTAATAAAATCAACATAAATTGATGATTCAATCTTTTATAAGTAAGTTTAATTGAATATATCCTTTAATTTTTTTATTTATGATATTAAAAATAATATTTATAAATCTTATGATACTTTTAAGTTTGAACTTAAAAATAATCTATTCTATTTTGAAGGATGCTTATATATTTTAAAAGGTAAAGAATAATTATATGTTTTTAAAACTCATCATAATTTTTTAATAGTAAAATATTTTGGATACAACCAAATTTTGGAGATAATATCTAAAGATTTTTTGTGGCCTCAAATGTGGAAGGAAATTAAAGATTTTATAGAGTCATAAGATATTTGATTAAGATCAAAAACTCCTTGTAATTGATTTTATGGACTTTTTCAACCATTACCTATTTTAGAATAACCATGGTCTTTTGTTTCTATAGACATTAATATTGTCTTATTCTTGAGATATTTACTATCATATATGGCTTAAGAAGAAATATGTAAAATATAAGATGGGTCCTCGTAGACTTTAGTAGATGTACTCAATAAGCAACATAATTGATTTGTTTTCATACATAAAATGGTCCAAATTTAAAGTAGTCCAATTTATCAATACGACAAATAAACTTGATATTATGACAATAACCATACCTTATTGCTAATGTCAAATTGAAGTTACTCCTTGCAATAATCATTTATATTGATCTTTTATTATTCTTGATTTTTTTTACTTGTGTCTTTTTTGTTATATATAGCTTAGATAAATAATTCACTAAATCTTTTGTCATAGTATTATTAATTTTTAAGAAGTATCAAATCATGGATGATAATCATAATTAGCATAAGAAAGTATTTATTAAATAGAAGAATGTACTATGTTATTATAGACAAACTCTACCTATGGTAAAAAAATTGTTCAATCATCTTATTGATAGTTGATAGTATACCTCAAATACTACTCAAAAATTCAATTCATATGCTCCATTTATGTATCAATTTGAAGATGGAAAATTAAAGATAATTTTAGATCTATCTTTAGAATTTAGAAAAGAATTTTTTAAAATTGTGATATAAATTAAATCTTCTTAATTAATATAATATAATTTTCTAATCCATGATAGGAATAGATATTATCAAAGAAAAACTTAATTGTTTCTTTACTTATGATAGAAGTAGATAATAATCAAAATTTTGAAATGAAAGAAGTTTTAAATTCAAAATAGTACCAAAATAGTTTAGAATATCTTATTCATTGGCATAGATATTTAATTAATGAACACACATAGAAGCCAACTAAGAATCTTATAAATACAATAGAGAAGGTTAAAGCTTTTTATGAATAACATCCATTAAAATCAATATAAAAACTCAAGAAAATCTTTGCCATAAAAAAGAATGTTTAATAAAGATTACATTCTATCTTTTATCTTTGATTGTAATTTCTTTATATTTTTGGCATTAACAAGACAAAAAATCAACAACCAATAAATTCAATTCATAAACTATCAATTGCTAACTTATCAAATGAAACATTGCAATTGTCATAGCCTTGAAGATAATATAATAAAATTGAAGATCTTCAAGAATGACATGTTTTTTTTCAAATAGATGGCAAGATACAACATACTTGCTATCACAACCTTAGAAGAGACTCTTGATATTTGGTGATTTTATTGGAGGTAGGAACAACTTTAGATAATATTACAAATATTTTATTTGAAAGAAATTAGAAAGGTCTAAATAATGATAAAATACTAGGATATTTTTTTCACCTTGAAATGAGACATTATCGATGGCTAAGAAGACCTATCAACTACCTTCAAAGAAAAGAAAGATTAAAGTATGCAGTAAATATATGTCATTTTATAATATTATATAATTAGAAGTAAGTAAAAATAGATAAATTTATTAATATCTTATAGAATAGTTTTGTAAAAGCTTCATACTTTTAGATTCATCTTTATATGTATCTATAGGTGATTGGTAGAATGAAAAATTGGCCAACAAATTAGTCATGTGTCACACGTGTTGATACCTTGTGGTATAAGCTAATCATATGGTATATATATAAAAATTTACCTTGCAAGTTAAGATACATGTCTTATAAATTAAACATGTGTTAGAGGTCCTATAAAATGTTACCATGAAGAATTGTCAAATAATAATCCAACCATTACGTGAAAGAAGAAATAAATTATTTTATTATAGAAGAACCTAATTAAAAAGATATAGTAAAAAAATATAGATGAAAGATAGACAGGTAGGAAAATCTTATAGATTCAAAACTATGTTTTATAAAAATGGATTCTACTTACTTTGTATGGCCATAAATAAGGCAAAATAAGATAGATTAGAAAAATAAAGAATATAAGTATATGTAAGAGGGAGATAGGAATGGATTTCAGCAAAAACTATCTGAAGAAAACAAGAATTGATACTCAGAAAGGATTGATTGCCAATCAAGGTTGAAATCAAATCCCAAAACATAAAATTAAGTATTTATGCTATTTTTTAGATTATTTTGTAAATTAGAGAGTAAAATTTAAAGGCAGAGCAAGTTAAGATTTTTTGAATATTAATTTTTAGGGATTTAAGTTTTTAATGAATTTTTAAGAGCTTTACAAAGTAAAGGTTATTTTGGATGAATCTAGATTTTATAAAATAAATAAGATTGATATTTTGGATAATTTTATGAATTTTATAATAGAATTATAATTAGAAATTTGTGAATTTGTGAATATAGTTTTTTTTAATATATATTATGAATATGAGCTTTACCAAATAGTTAGTTTAAAGATTATTAAATTTTATGTGGATTGATGTCTTAAAAATTAGAATTTCAAAGTAAGTAAGAATTTGTAAGATCTTTAGCAATCTATTAGTTGGATTGAATTAAAAAATCATTTTATAGATAGTAGACTTAATTTTTAATATTTTAGTGAATTTTGAAAGTAATTAAATATTATAACTAGTAATAAGAAGGAGATATTAGTAGTAGAAGCTCAATATCAAGGTTGAAGAAAAACGTTGCCCAATACCTAAATAGATTATCTTATATTTCTTTCAATTAATAAGTGTGATTGATTTCATTTTTCTTGGCCGTGTTTTTGACTTAATTATAAAGAAGTATAATAATATGGAGTTGATATCAATAGTTTAATTATTAGTTGTTCAGGTTTTAATCTGCTATAAGAATTATTAAAAATTTGTTTAAGATTTAGAATTTGATTAGAATTTGGTTTAGGATTTAGGATTCAATTAGGTTTATTCTAGAATTTAGGACTTTATTAGAATTTAATCTAAGATTATGATTTAAAATTATATTAAGATTTGGTAAGAAATCAATTAGGATTTTTATTTTTAATATTTTTTAAAGATTTTTTTATTATATATATTTCTTTAAGATTAATTTATGATTTCTTTATATTTATTTTATAAAATTCTTGAGGCTTATTTTTAATTTAATTAAAAATTGATTAATATTATTATACTTTAATTGGAATTTTTTAAAGATTCTATTAGAGCTTTTAGGATAATTTTTTGTAAGTTCTATTTTACTTTCCATAGCTAGGTGCTTACTATATTCTCAAGCAAACTTTATAAAATATGACATAATTTAGTGAATCCAACATGAAAAGCTTGATGTAAAAGATGTTTGGAATTTTGTTTATTTGAATTATATATAAAAAAAAGGCGAGATAATAAAAAGAGGGGCTTTAGGTGGTGCTTCAATTAATGCTTCAAGTAAAAGACAAGGGATGTATTTTGATTCCAACTTTGCAAGCATCTTTAAGGCTTTTGCTCTATTCTTGTAATAATAATAAGTTAAAGATTGCAAAGAAGGTATGATAAATAAGGCTTTATAAGTAGTTATCAATAAAATTGATTAATTTAAAGGAAAATATATTATAAAGTACTTAAGATATTATGTTAAAGAAATGGAATTGAAGCATGTTTTTTCTTTTAAAAAATGGTTCAATTATTTGAACTAGCTTTTGTTCCAAAAATTAAAAAATCATGTAAAGTCAATTATAGGACATTTTAAAGGCATCTAGAAGATTTTTTTTCAATCATTGAAGGATGAATTTTTCTTAAAAATTAGTGATTTGATTACAAAGAATTCTTTTATTAAGTGGATTGAAAGACCTAAGAAGTATCTTCAAGTAATAAAATTATTATAAAAATTTGAAAGATAATATTCTCATTTATTAAAGAAAGAATAATAATTACTAGATCCAAATAAAATAGAGCTATTTCTTCAAGCTGCCGGTACAGAGTTATAAAAAAAGTCAAAAAATTTATTTAAAGATAAAAAAAGGATTAATAAAAAATCAGAAAGAAGTAAATGAAGATATAGGATTGCTTATAAAAAGAAAAAAGAAAAAAATAAGGTAGATATTAAAAGCTATTGCAAATATTTGAGACAAAAATGCTCATTAATCATTTTATGTTTATAATTCAATCTTCAATAACTTTACCAAAGAAAAAAAAAATGAGTATAGATGAAACTATAAAGGAGATAAAAGATTATAAATAAAATTTATGAAACTCAAGGAAAAGAGTTAAACATTAAGAGCATCAATAAAATAAAAATTGAGACTAATAGAAGGTATAGTGTGAAATAGGACTAAGTATCATGGACATGAATTGGAAGAGGATGCATAAACTTGGAAAATCTGTGTCAAAAAAGAAGTGGCAAAATAGGAATAAAGTAGTATGTATATTAAAAAAAAACTAAAATGGCTATTACCAGATGACAAGGAAACTAAAGATTCATGAATCTAGACTAGAAACAAGAAAGAAATTGATAAGAGTGAAGAAGGCTTCACTCTTGCCTTTATATATACTATCAAACTAGGAACTATATGGCAATATTCTATAGGACCTCTAATGTGTATTGACTTTGCAAGACACATGCTTTAGCTTATAAGGCAAGTTTTCTATGTGTGTCCCACATAGTTAGCTTATTCTTCAAGCTACCATTATATGTGGCACATGGCCAACTTGTTGACCATGTTTTTAATCTAAAAAGTCAATTAAAGATACTTATAAAGTCAAAACAATGTCTATAAAGCTTCTAAGAAGTTTTTATAGAAGATATTATAGAATTAATCTACTTTTATCTTCTATTATCTACATCATATAGATAATTATTAGTTTACATGTGTATGTCTATGACATTATTCTCCCTTCTATGGACGAGTTCCACAAGAAGCGGTCTTTATATATTGAAGAAATCCAAGATGTGGTGAATTATATTTGCCACATATTCCAATCTTTATTCTCTTCAAAGATAGTTGATATGTCCTTTCAGCCATTAATAGTATTCCATACCAAGGCAAGAAAACCACCCTATTATTTAGTCATTGTTGAGGCCTTCATAACTTCCTTCAAATAAAATATTTAAAATATTATTAGGAGTTGTTTCTACTTCTAATAAAATCACCAAACATTGGAAGTCTCTTCTAAGGTTATGATACCAAACACATTGTATCTTGTCGTCTATTTGAAGAAAGACACGTTGTTCTTGAGAATTTTCATCTTGATTTCATCGTCTTGAAGGTTGTAACAATTATAATATCTCATTTGGTAAGTCCGCAAATGAAAGCTCTTGAATTGAATCTGCTGGTTGTTAGTTTTCCATCTCTTTAGCATCATAAATATACAAAAGCTACAAAAAAAGATAGAAGGTAGAATGCATTTTTTTTTACCTTATTTTTTTTTATAGTAAAGACTTACTATTCTTCATCTTGATTTAGATAGATGTCATTGATGAAAATTTTCTACTACTTTTGTTGTATTTATAAGATTCTTTATTGGCTTCTATATGCATCTACTAATATTATATCCGTGCCAATGAACAAGATATTTCAATTTATTTTGGCGCTGCTTTGAGTCTAAAATTTCTTCCACTTCAAACTTTTCATTATTATCTATTTTTATAGAAAGAGGTGGAGCTTGTCTTCTTCTTGATATGTTCATAGTCTTATATGGTTCAAAAAGAGACACATAGAAGATAAGATGGAACTTTATTACCTCTGGTAGATGTAATCGATAAGCAACTGGATTGATTTGTCCACAAATAGGAAAAGGTCTAAGCCTGCGGTAGTCCAACTTATCACAAGGACAAGTAGTCTTGATATTACAATGAAGCAACCATACTTTATTACCTACATTGAATTGTGGTTGTTTCTTTTGATAGGCATCTGCATTGAACTTTTTTCGTTCTTGAGCTTCCTTTAATTACACCTTTATTGTTGCATATAGCTCTAACAAATAATTTGCTAAACCTTTTGCTGCAAGATTATCAACTTTTAAAAAGTTAAAAGTATCAAGTTATAGATAATAACCATAATTGACTAAAAAAATATATTTTTTGCATAGAAGAATGCATTATATTATTATAAGCAAACTCTGCCAATGGCAAGAGGATTTTCCAATTGTCTTATTAATAATTGATGGTACATCTTAAGTATTGCTCCAAAATTTAGTGTATGCGCTCTGTGGATCCATCAGTTTGATGATGAAAGGCCAAAAAAAGCTTTATGTCTACTTTTAAAATCTTAAAAAGAGTTCTCCAAAACCTTGATAAAAATTAAGTCTCCTTATCCAATATAATATCTTTCAGCAATCCATGATATCAATACATATTATTAAGGAAAAGCTTGGTAATTTCTTTATATGTGGTAGATTTTGTGTATGGTACAAAATTTGCCATTTTGGTAAAATAATCTATTATCACAAGTATAGAATCACGCAATTCTGAGATTGGAAGATCCATGATAAAATCCATAGAAATAAAAGACCATGGTTGTTCTGAAATAGGTAATGGTTGAAGAAATCCATAAGATTGATGTTAAGGAGTTTTTGACCTTAAACAAATATCACACAATTGAACAAATTCTTTTATAGCCTTTCACATTTGCAACCACCAAAAATTTCTAGATATTAGCTCCAAAGTCTTATTGTATCCAAAATGTCTTGTTGCTGGAAAGTTGTGATGTGCTTGAAGAACACGTAAACGTGTTTCTCCTTCCGATACATATAGGCATCCTTTGAAATAAAGTAGGTTGTTCTTGAACTCAAACTTAGAAGTATCACAAGACTTGAAAGAAGTATTCTTGATATCATAAACAAGAAGATTATAGGACATACTTCATTTAATTTGTTTGAAAAAAATTGAATCAACAGTTAATATTGATTTTACTACTTAAAGATGAAATTATTCTGGCTTTAATAAGATTGTCCTTTATTGATCAAAATTTGCATCTCTTTCTTTAGATGTAAGATAAAAATATCTAGAAAGGACATCAAATAAACCTTATTATTTTCCTAGCTAATAAATAATATTGAACTCAAATCTTCATAAAAACATGTTCTAACGAGCCTTACGATGATTCAAAACATGAGCTCACATGAAATACTCGAAGTTCTTACGATTTGTATACATGGTGACTAGACTAGAAGCAGTGTCATATTATGTATTGTCTTGCTTAAGAATGCATTGGGCACCTAGCTGTGGAAGATGAGATTGTGTTTCATAAGTAGCCAAAAAATCCTAATAGGTTTTGTCCATACAAGAAGAATATTATCTGAATTTCAATTCAAAAGTGCTAAAAAGACTCTTCTTAGTAGTCTCAACCATACATAAATCCCAATTACCTTGTTACTTTCATATTTAAACAATTTAGATTTTTCTTGTAAGCCCCAATCCTAATTAGTAAGCTTTAACAAGCTGTAACATCCAATCCGACCGTCCACTTAATGTAGAATTTTGCATGCAATTTTCAATGTAAGTCTTCTATATGCTCAAGAATTTTTAGCCCAATCCAATTTACAAATTGTGAGAAAACCTCCAAAAATTGCACTGTTGTCACTCGGCCACCAACTTGAAAAGTGAAGCAGAAATTCCAGCAGTGATTTCTCCCTTTTCAACTATTTTTTTTATCTCAAAATTGGTGTGTAGCTTGATCTTCAAGTTCTTCAACACCATTCTGATTTTCACCTTAATTTGACTAAAAGATCTTTAGATATCATAGAAACCCCACCCAACCTCAAACTGCCACCTTTTGAAATCCTCTTGTGCTAAAAATTAGATATCTCTAAACCATGCCATTAGATAATCACAAAATTTTGTATACACTTAGCACACCCAATAATCCAAATATTTTCAAATTTTCAATTGTAGATGTTACACCAATTGTACGAACTAGTCAAAATTACTAGCCCTAATTATATTATATAAAATCCAAATCATTGATATAAACCCTGACTTTGAACAACAATTGCTAAGTCTATAAAGACCTTCTAAAAACAATCCTTATGCCTTTGGAAAGAACTTCAAGCTAACTTTCAAATCCTATCCTCAAATCTTCAAATAAATCCCTATTTTGTCCTAGGCAATCGTTTTTATGGCCAAAGGTCTGATTTTGATCCTATCTCACTAACGGCCGACCCTCGGGTATCAATCTAACCTATCCTAAGGATTTTTTAGCCAATCCTACTCTCAACTTGACCCTAGTACAAACTATATTAATTATTTACCTCTTCTAATCTGATTTTATTAATTTATGGTCATTCTAAGGTAGTAGAAGAGTCTCTACAACCTAAAAGGTAAAATTACTAACTAACCTTTAACTTACTAACTATTAAGATAAGAAAATAACCTAAGAGGCTTTTATAAAAGCCATGTTTAGATACTTCAAATTATAATTGAACTAAGATAATTAGATATTAATTAGAAATTCAATTTTGATTATAATTTCACTATATAGTCGTATTACATCACGACAATGCCTTCTAGATAATGATGCCATTCTTGGAAAGAATCCATAATTATAAAAAGCTCTTTATCATGGATCTTATAATTAATCTCGGCTACTAAAAATTTCTTAGAATAAAAAGCTACTACATGAAGTTTATCATCTATTTTTATTTGTGATAATACGGCACCCAAAGCAAAGTCTCATGTATTTATTTTTATAAAGAATGCCTTAGAAAAGTCAACACAATACAAGATTGGTGCAAAAACAAAGGCTCCCATTAAAGCTTCAAATGTTGCTTTCGCTTCTTGATTCCATTGAAGTTTATCTTTATAAGTCAAATGAGTAAGTAGAACTACAGTTCAAGAGAAGTCCTTGATGAAGATGTGATAGTAATTGGCAAATCTCAAAAAATATTTGACATCTTAGACCATTTTTGGTATCTTCTAATCTATAATCGTTTAAATTTTTTTAGAATCAATGATAAATCCATCATTTGAAATATTATAACCTAAAAAGTCAACTTGAATCATGTAGACTATATATTTTTCTAACTTGGCATAGAATTTTGCATCTCTTAATTTTGTAACACATAACAAACATAAAGTTCATGTTCTTTTATGTTCTTAGAATAAATCAAGATATTGTTTAAATAACAAATAAAAAAATCGTCCAAAAATTCTCAAAAATTATTATTTATACGATGTTGAAAAGCTCTTAGTGCATTTGTAAGTCCAAAAGGCATGACATTATATTCAAAATATCCGTACCTAGTTCAAAATATAGTCTTCTATTTATCTTCTTCTTTGATGCATACCAGATTGTATGCTCCTCATAGATCTATTTTTGTATAGTTTTTAGCTTGATTCAACTGATCAAGAAATCTAGATATTAAAAGTAGTGGGTACTTGTTTTTGATGGTGATCTTATTCAGTCCTTGATAATCAACACACATCCATAATGATCTATCTTTTTTCTTCACAAATAGAATTAAGGCTCTTTCTTGAGATTTGGAATGGTATATGAAGTTCTTGGCTAGATTTTCTTCAACATATTCCTTGATTTTGGCCAATTCATTTTATGATAAATTGTAGATTAGTCCAAATGGCAGTTGTGCTCCTTCTTGAAAGTCAATTGAAGAAACATAGGGATGATGTTTTGGAAGAATATCTATATTTTTTTTTCAAATACATCTTTAAAATCTTAATATTGGTTGGAAATACCACTTGAAGTCTTTGCACCATTAGAAATGAGTGTGGCATAAATAACACATGGTGATCCTTCTTTTGTAGTATGCAAGAAACTTCTTGCATCTACAATCATAGGTTTAATTGTATTAGACTTGTGATTTTTTACTTCATTAACTGCACTCTTACTTATACTTTTAGAAAAATCAAGAGTATGAGAAATCCAATCTACTCGAGGGTTGTATTTTTTTAATCACAATAAACCTAAAATAATTAGATTAGAGGAAGATCTAATGATATTAAATACCACAAAACTATTATGACCATTAGTTGTTACTTCTATAGAAAGAATTTTGTGAATAATATCTCTAAAAGATAATGTGTGATCATCTATGACTTCTACATAAACAGGTTTAGTTTTTCTTACTAAAGATATGTTAAGTCTTTTAGCAAATTTTTCATCTAAGAAATATGCTCAGGCTCCTAAATCTAACAAGGCATAGGCTTTATAATATATAGGTCCTAAAATAATGTTTAATATAAAACAAGGAGAAGGTTTTGAGGAAAGAATAGGACCTTCATTAGGTATTGTATAAGGTTCTAGCCACATGATCCCTATTGAAGCTGGACAAACTTATTTTTTGATATATTGTCTTCTTTGATATTCATACTTCTTATTTTATAATTGTGTCCGCTCTTTGAATAATATTGGGCATTATGCTTAGGTTCTCCATAATATAAGCACAATCCTTCCTGATAGCAATGAGTCTTTTCTTGCTTATTAAGAGATTTGAAATGTACTGCATCAGTTTACATATTCTCTACTTTTGAATGTATGTGTTGTGGAGGCATTGGTGTTGCCATTGAATTATAGTAATATTGAGGCCCACTTATCCAACTCTCAGATTCAAATTCAAAAAGTCGATTATCACACTTCACAACAAAGTCAATTACTTGACTTAATATTTGAGGATTAAGTAAGTTGAGTATCAATTTCTTTACCTCATATTGTAATCTATAGAAAAATTTACTAATAATAGTAGCATCATCTCACTTGGTATTAATTGCAAGTTGTCAAAATTAAGAAGCATATAATGTTATGGATCGATTGTCTTATTATAAAATATGGATCTTATTGGTTGCAATACAAGTTACATCATGTTTTTCATACATAGATCAAAACTCCTCTAAAAAAGCCTCCAAATTATCCAATATTGGATCTTGCCATTCAAGAAAAGTTAAAAATCACGATAATATTGAACCTAAAAGAAGTGTACTAACAAATCTAACTTGTGATCTTGGAGTTGGATAGCTTTGGAATTGAAGTTCAATCACAAGTTGTATTTGTTTGATAAATCCTTGAAACTTGAATCTTATGCCATCAAAATTTTTAAGCAAGACAAGTCTTAGTTCTCTAGTACTAAAAAGATGTCATATCATAGGAGAAGAGACATGATTAGGTGTCAAGGACAAGAATATGATAAAGACAAATAAACAAGTGAGACTTCTTTTATAAAAAGATGATAAAATAGAAATAACTTGATATATATATATCTATATATATATATATATAAAGAAATTAGAATGGCTATTACTAAAAGCTAAGAAAATTAGAGACCCTTGAAACTATACTAGAAACAAGAAAAGAGTTGACAAAAGTGAAGAGGGCTTCACTCTTGTCTCTATATATACTATCTAATTAGGGACTATGTGGCGACGTTCTATAGGACCTCCAATATGTGATGACTTTGTAGGACACATGCCTTGACTTACAAGGCAAGTTTTTCTATGTGTGGACTACTTAGTTAGCTTTGGTCTTCAAGCTAACAACATGTGTGGCATATGGCCAACTTTTTGACTACGTTTTTAATCCAAAAAGTCAATTAAAGATATCTATAAAGTCAAAGTAGTATCTATAAAGCTTCTAAGAAGCTTCTATATCAAATATTATAGAATTAACTTACTTTTATCTACTTTTACTTACTTCTACCTATTTATACATGTAATTATTGGCTTACATGTGTATGTTCGTGACATTATCCCCCCTTCTAGGGACGAGTTCCATGAGAAGGAGTAATCATATGTTGAGGAAATCTATAATGCGACGAATTATATTCGCCACATACTTTGATCTTTGTTCTCTTCAAAGATGATTGATAGGGCATCTCAACCATCGGTAGTGTTCCATACCAAGGCAAAAAGACCACCCAGTTATTTGATCATTGTTGAGGCCTTCATAACTTCCTTCCAATAAAACATTTGGAACACCATCAGGAGTTGTTTCTACCTCTAGTAAAATCACCAAACATCAGGAGTCTCTTCCAAGGTCATGTTACCAAATGCATTATATTTTGCCATCTATTCGAGGAAGAATATGTCGTTCTTGAAGATCTTCATCTTGATTGTGTCGTCTTGAAGGTTGAGACAAACATAATGTTTCATCTAGTAGGTCAACAAACGAAGGCTCTTGAGTTGAATCCACTACTATTTGTTCTCCATCTCTTGAGCGTCACAACTACAAAGAAGCTACAAACAAAGATTGAAAGTAGAATGATATCTTGCCTAAATCTTGTTTTTTTTATAAAGAAGATTTTCACCTTAATTTTGATGGATGTCGTCGATGAAAAGTCTCCATCGCCTTTGCTGCATTTGCAAGATTCTTTACTGGCTCCCATGTACATTCACTAATATCATATCTGTGCCAATGGACAAGATATTCTAATTTATTTTGGTGTTGCCTTGAATCTAAGACTTCTTCTACTTCAAACTCTTTATTATTTTCCACTTCTATAAGAGGAGGTAGAGCTTGTCTTCTTTTTGATATATCCATTGTCTTATATGGTTCAAGAAGAGAAACATGGAATACTGGATGGATTTTCATTGACTCCAGTAGATGTAAACGATATGCAACTAGATTAATTTGTGTTGAAATAGAAAATTGTCCAAACCTTTGATAGTCCAACTTCTCACAAGGACGAGTGGTCTTGATATTGCGACAAAGTAACCATACCTTATCACCCATGTGGAATAGTGGTTGTTCCTTTCGATAGACATCCGCATTAACCTTTTGTTGTTCTTGAGCTTCTTTTAACTGTGCCTTCATCGTTGTATGTAGCTCTCACAAATGAATTACCAAATCTTTTGTAGCAAGATTATCAAATTTTGAAAAGTCAAAAATATCAAGTTATAGATAATAACCATAATTAGCAAAGAAAGGTGTTTGTTTTATAGAAGAATGTATTGTGTTATTGCAAGCAAACTCTGTCAATGGCAAAAGAGTTGTCCAATCATCTTGTTGGTAGTTGATGGTACATCTTAAATACTACTCCAAAACTTGATTAACTTGCTTCATTTGTCCATCAGTTTGATGATAGAATATCAAAGATAGATTTATATGTACTTTTAGAATCTTGAAAAGAGTCCGCCAAAATCTTGATACAAATTGAGTTCCCCTATCTAATATAATATCCTTGGATAATCCATGATAGCAATAGATATTGTCAAGAAAGAGCTTAGTTATTTCTTCACCTGTGATAGATTTTATACATAGTACAAAATGTACCATCTTGGTAAAATGATCTATTATCACGAATATAGAGTCATAAGAACCTGAGATTGAAAGATCCATGATGAAATCCATAGAAATACAAGACCATGGTTGTTCTAGAATGGGTAATGGCTAAAGAAGTCCATAAGGTCGATGATGAGGAATTTTTGATCTTAAGCAAACATCACAAGATTGTACAAAATCCTTAACTGCTTTCTACATTTGAGGCCACCAAAAGTCCTTGGATATTAGTTCCAAAGTTTTATTATATCCAAAATGTCATACTGCTGAAAAGTCATGACGAGCTTGAAGAACACGTAATCGAGCTTCACCTTCTGGAATATATAGGTGTCCCTCAAAATATATTAGATTCTTCTTGAATTCAAACTTTGAAGTATCATGAGATTTTGAGGGATTTTCTTTAATATCACAAATAAGAGGATCAGAAGACATACTTGATTGAACTGTTTTAATGAAAGTTGAATCAACAGTTAGTGTTGATTTCATTGCTTGAAGATAAAGATGCTCTGGCTTCAAGAGAATTATCCATTGTTGATCAAAAGCAGCATCTCTTTCCTTTGGTATAAAATAAGATCGTCTAGAGAGTGCATCTGACAAACCTTGTTATTTTTCTAGTCAATAAGTGATCTTAAATTTGAATCTCGACAAAGATAAACTCCAACGAGCTTGGTGATGATTCAAAATACATGCTGATATAAAATATTCAAGGTTCTTATGATCCGTCTATAATGTGACTAGGCTAGAAGCACCTTCTAGATAATGGCGCCATTCTTAAAACGAATCCATGATTGTAAGAAGTTCTTTGTCGTGGATCTCGTAGTTGATCTTGGCTGCTAAAAATTTTCTGGAATGAAAAGCTATTGGATGAAGTTTATCATCTGTTTCCATTTGTGACAATATAGCATCAAAAGCAAAATCTGATGCGTCTGTTTCCATAAAAAATGGCTTAGAAAAATTAACGCGATACAAGATTGGTATAAAAACAAAGGTTGTCTTCAAAACTTCAAATGCTACTTCTGCTTCTTTATTCCATTGAAGTTTGTCTTTGCAAGTCAAACGTGTAAGTGGAGCTGCAACTTAAGAGAAGGCTTTGATGAAGATCCGATAGTAGTTGGCAAATCCCAAAAAGCATTGGACATCTCTTACTATTTTTGAGATCTTTCAATCCATAATAGTTTAAACTCTCTTAGAATCTATTATAAGTCCGTTATGAAGTCGAATACATGACATTGTATTCAAAATGTCCATACCTTGTTCAAAATGCAGTCTTCTATTCATCTCCTTCTTTGATGCATACCAAATTGTATGCTCCTCGTAGATGTATTTTTGTATAGTTCTAACTTGATTCAACTGATCGAGAAGTCCAGATATCAAAGGTAGCAGATACTTATTTTTTATAGTAATTTTGTTGAATCCTTGATAATCAACACACATCTGCAATGATCCATCTTTTTTCTTGACAAATAAAATTGGAGCTCCTGCTGGAGATTTGGAATGGCATATGAAGTTTTTGACCAAATTCTCTTCAATATATTCCTTGAGTTCAGCCAACTCATTTTGAGATAAATTGTAGATTAGTCCAAATGGCGGTTGTGCTCCTTCTTGAAGGTCAATTGAGCAATCATAGGAATAATGTTCTGGAACAAAGTATGAACGTTTCGAATACAATGTCAAATTTTTTATCTAAAAAACATGCTAAGGCTCTTGAATCTAAAAAGACAGAGGCTTTGAGATATTTAGATCCTAGAATAACATTTATCGTAAAATATAGAGAGGGTTCTGAGGAGAAGATAGGACCTTCACTAAGTGTTGTACAAGATTTCAACCACACGATCCCTATTGTAGCTGGATAAATTTGTTTTTTGACATTCTATCTTCTTTGATTGCTGTACTGCTCATTTTATGGTTGCATCGCTTCTTTGGGCAATATTGAGCATTGTGCTTAGATTCTTCACAATATAAGCACAATCCTTCTTGACGACAATGAGTCTTTTCTTGCTCAGTAAGAGGTTTGAAACATACTGCATCAATTTGCATATCCTCTACTTCTGAATGTATGTGTTGAAGAGATGTTGGTGTTGCTTACTGAATTATAGTTATGTCGAGGTCCACTTGTACGGTTCTTAGATCGAAATTCAAAAAGGCAATTGTCACACTTCATAACAAAGTCAATTATTTGACTCAATGTTTGAGGATTAGGTAAGTTGAGCATTAATTTTTTTACCTTATAATGTAATCCATAAAAAAATTGGCTAATAAGTGCAGCATCATCCCACTTGATATCAATTGCAAGTTGTCAAAATTGTGAAGCATATATTGTTATTGATTAATTGTCTTGTCGTGAAATATGGATCTTATTAGTTGCAACATGAATTACATCATGTTCTCCATACATGGATCAAAACTCCACTAAAAAAGCCTCTAGATTATCAAATATTGGATCTTATCATTCAAGAAAAGATGAAAACCATGATAATGCTGAACCTGAAAGAAGCGTACCAATGAATCTAACTTGCAATCTTGGAGTTGGATAGCTTTGGGATTGAAGTTCAATCATAAGTTGTACTTCATTGATAAATCCTCTAAACTTTGATCTGGTGCCATCAAACTTCTCAAGTAGGGCAATTCTTGGTTCTCTAATACTAGAAGGATGTTCCACCATAGGACGAGGGACATGATTTTGTGCAGATATTGAAGCAGCTCCAATCATTTCTATATCTTCACTTCTTGCCAATCTTGTTGCTCTTTGTAGTGGTAAATTGAGTTGATGCATTGCAAGCATTAATTCTTTCAATTGTTCTTACATTTGTGCCATTACACTCTTCATTTCAGTAAGTTTTGCCATGATAATACTTAGAAAAGAGAAGATGTCTAATATCGCTCAAGACAAATAGAAGAGAAGACTTGAGAACAAAGATAATACTAAGAACAATATCAGTTTAGAAGAGGGTAATCTGTAACTTCTAATATGCTTATGTCTTATGAAAAAAAAGGAGTAATCCACTCTTAATTAAGATTAGACAAAGCTCTAATATTGTAAGTGAACTCTTGTCAATCTATCAAGTATAAGAACATGCTAAAGATAAATAAACAAGTGACACTTCTTTCATATAAAGATGATAAAATAGAAATAACTTGATATATATATTAAGAAAGAAACTAGAATGGCTATTGCCAAAAGCCAAGAAAACTAGAGACCCTTGAAACTAGACTAGAACAAGAAAGGAATTGACAAAAGTGAAGAAGGCTTCACTCTTGTCTCTATATATACTATCTAACTAAGGACTATGTGGCGACGTTCTATAGGACCTCCAATATATGTTGACTTTGTATGATACATGCCTTGATTTACAAGGCAAGTTTTTCTATGTGTGGGCCACATAGTTAGCTTCGATCTTCAAGCTAACAACATGTGTGGCATATGGCCAACTTGTTGACCACGTTTCTAATCCAAAAAATCAATTAAAGATACCTATAAAGTCAAAACAACATCTATAAAGCGTCTAGGAAGCTTCTATACCAAATACTATAGAATTAACTTACTTTTATTTACTTTTACTTATTTCTACCTATTTATATATGTAATTATTGGCTTACATGTATATGTCCGTGACATTGGTTATGAATGTTGAAGCATCTCCAATCATATCTATATCTTCACTTCCTACCATTCTTATTGCTCCATGTCATGATAAACTAACTTGATGCATCACAAGCATTATCTCATCCAATTGCTCTTGCATTTGTGCCATTGCACTCTTCATTTTAAGAAGCTTTGCTATAATAATACTTAGAAAATAAATATCTAATATTACTCAAGATAAGTAGAAGAAGGGACTTGAGATCATAGAAGATACTAAGAACAATATTAGTTTAAAAGAGGATAATCTGCAACTTCTAATACACTTATGTCTTATCAAAAAAAAAAGATAATCCACTCTTAATGAAGAAAAGACAAAGCTCTAATATTGTAAGTATACTCTTATCAATTTGTCATAAATATAAACTAAAAGAAGATACTTAAATTTAGAAAATTTGTATCAAAAAAAAAATAGCAAAATAAAAATAAAGTACTATGTATATTGAAAGGAAATTAAAATAGCTATAGTCAAATGAGAATGAAACTAAAAACTCATAAATCTACAGTAGAAACAAGAAAAGAAATGACTTGAGTGAAGAGGGCTTTACTTTTGCCTCTATACACATTATCCAACTAAGAGCTATGTGACAATGTTCTATAGGACTTCTAATATGTATTGACTTTGTAGGATACATGCCTTAGCTTATAAGGCAAGTTTTTTACATGTAAGCTATATAATTAGTTTTTTCTTCAAGCTACCAACATATGTGATACATGGCCAACTTATTCACTATATTTTTAACCTAAAAAATCAATTAAAGATACCTATAAAGTCAAAGCAATATCTATGAAGCTATTGTAGAAGATATTATAGAATTAACCTATTTTTACCTACTATTGTCTAAATCATATAGATAATTATTGGTTTACATGTGTATGTCCATGATACCAAGCTATATCAAGAGTCTAAGATCCTTGTAATCCTTAACAATATTAAACCTCATTACAAAATAAAACAAAATAGGCTAGAACAAAACTAAACAAAACTAAACAGAAGTAAACAAAATAGGACATGAAAGATAAAATTGAGCAAATGGAAATAAAAAATATATATAAGTAAATAAGAAGATATAAAATCAAACTTTACTATGAGAAAAGTTCAAAAGCCATATTTCATCAAATATCCAAAAGGCCTTGGTTAGTCGTAATTATACTTTGTTCTATCACCTTGGACTTTTTAGAATGTTCCTAGATGATGGATTCCACTTAGATAACTACCTTAAATTCTTTCTAGAAGGTTCTATGATGGGCCCTATCTAGATAACCATCTTAAGCCTTTTTTAGAAGATTCTTTGGTAGACACCATTTAAATAATTGCCCTAAGTTCTTTCTATCATTGTAAGCAAACTCCAAGGACATCAAATATTCATCCCAACCATTGTGATGAACTACCACAAATGCTTACAATATATCTTCTAAGGTCCAATTTATATGCTTTGTTTGTCCATTTATTTGGAGATAGAAGGTTATAGATATGATAGTCATGTACCTAGTAGCTTCAAGAAGACTTGCCAACAACTTCTTGAAAAGCGTAGATCTTGATCTGAAATAATTACATGAAATAATCCATGGTGAAAAAAGATAATATCAAAGAAGAGTCGTGCAACCATTGAAGCATCAATATCTCAGCACATTGGAACCAAGTAAAGTTGCTTCAAGTATTGATCTATAAAGGCGACAATTGCGGTATGACCATGAGGCTTCTATGGCAAACACGTAATGAAATTCATAGTCACCTACTTTTAACTTGCTTTAGATAGTAGAATTGGCTACAATAGTCCAAAAGATATTGTGTTGCATATTTTATTATATTGACATGACTTATAAAAGCTTACAAAAGCTCAAACATCATGATCCAAATCTACCCAAAATAATATCCTTGAGATTTGTTCTAAAATCTTCTCTTACCTTAGATGTCCAAATATTTGGATGTCATGTCCTTCTTAAAATATACACATCTCAAATATATCATTTTTAGGTATATAAATCTACTTCTTAAAATAGAATAAGCCATCATTAAGACTATAATCTTGATTTTGTATATTATCCACCTTCAATCAATCGCTAACCATCTTAAAATAAACATCTCAATGTATAGCTTCCTTCTATTCTCTCTCTTTGATTAGATTTGAAATAATACTATTAATGGTAGCAATTTTTGTCTTATGTCTCAATTTAATCTTGTAGTTTGGTCTTCGTGATAAGTTATCTAATATAGTATATTGTCACCTTTGCTTATACTGAAGCTTGATATTAAAAAGATGCAACTATTCTTTTTAACTATGATGTCATGATTTCATATTTTTTAGATATAAATTATGTAGTAAGGATCAATGGTCAGTCTAAACAACCATTAGCTTTTCTAACAGATAGTATTACCTTACCTTTGTGGCATATACAATTGCTAATTACTCTCAATCATATACAAAATAATTGTGTTCTGTCCTTCTTAGCTTACGTAAATTATGTGCCATAAGTTGAAAGCCCCTACCAAAGTCTTGTTGAAGGACCACATCAATAGCAAAGTCAAAAGCATCAATGTCAAGTATACAAGGAAGGTTGAGATTATAGGGTTGTAATATTGAAGCAATAATAAGTGTCTCCTTCAACCTATCAAAGGCACTTTGCTACTCTAGTTTCTATTCAAATGAGACACCTTTCTCCAATAGATTTTTCAATTAGACATCAATATGTACAAATTGCCAAATAAAATGGTAATAATATCCAATAAGGTCTAAAAATGAACAGACTTCAAAAGCATCTTTGAGGATTGGTCAATCCTCTATTGCTTTCATCTTATCTTGCTCCATACGCATGCCTTTGGAGGACACAACATGCTCCAAAAAGGTGATTAGGACCTTCCAAAGTTCACATTTTGATTGCTTACAATAGAATCAATTATCTTGAAGCTAATGCAATACTTCTCATAAGTGTTACTTATGCTCTTCAAGAATTTTACTATATACAAGGTTATCATTAATAAAGACAACTATATATTTGTCCAAAAGGTCCTCAAACAATCTGTTCATATGATCCATGAAAGAAGCTAGAGCATTGATAAGGTCAAAAGGTAAATAAGCCATTCAAAATATCCATAGCACATACAAAATACCATCTTTTCTATATCTTCTCTTGTAATAGGTATCTACCAACAGCCAATTCAAAGATCTAATTTACTAAAGATGGTCACATCTTAAAGTTGATCAAGAAGATTATCCATGCATATAAGTGGATATGCATTGTTAATAGTCTACTTATTAATGCCTTAATAGTTGATGCAAAGCTAAAGTTCACCATCTGTTTTGGATGTAAAGAATACAAGTGCTCCTCATGGTGATGTATTTTTTTAAATGATGCCTTTTCCAAGAGTTTGTCCAATGTCTTTTGCAACTCTTCAAATTCATTTGATATTAAGTAATAAATTGGCTGACTTACTGGTTTGGATCCAAGCAATAGTTCTATTTGAAAAGGGGCACCTCAATCAGGAGGCATGCTATTAGATAGGTTGATTGGAAGACATCCTGATATTCTTATATGAGTTTCTCTGTCCATTCTATTCTTTTGGTTGTCTTTTCCACCACTGATGTAAGATTTGGAACCACCATATATACCAATTGCTTATATTATATTTACTTCTTTATAAAGGTTATTTCTATAAATAAGTTTTTAATTATAGATTATTTTTTTTCTTCACTTAATGTGGATGTACGAAGAATCATTTTACATCTATCTTTTTTGAAAGAAATTTTCTTTTCTATCCAATCAATTTGTTTATTTTCCACCTTTAGCTACAACATACCAAAGATAACATCATATCTTAGCTTTGTTACTTTGAACCTCTTTTTTAAGACATAGGTGTTAGTCAATCTCAAGATTTCTTCTTCACATATCTCACTTAATACGTTCTCTTAGTCATCTATAAGATATATATTCTTTTCTTTAATTACATTAATTTTAATCTCGAGTCGGTCAATAATTTTAGTTGAGATGTAATTTTTTATAGAGCCACAATCCATAAGTACTAGACATGGTTATCTTTTTAGTAGTTCCTTTAGATATACAAGTCAACTCTTTTTATAATTGTTTAAGGCCATGCCATTTGTCTCTAAGACACAATTGCTATCTCTAATACTGGCCCTTGGTACCTTTATTTGATAACCTCGTTTTCCTACTCTATCTCATTATCAACTTAGTAAATCTCAAGACTGTCAACCCACCTTATTTTTTTGGTGCTTGAATTTTGACGTTTATGACAATCTTTAATTTGATGGCTTTGCTCTTAATAATAAAAACTTAATCCTTTTGTATTAATATTTGTTGTCTTTGTGGTGTCAATGATCCTTATAGGGCATCAATATCCATTAGCATTGGTTGTTGTACTATAGCATTAGAACTTTGTGCTATAAGTCATACTCTTTAATTTCTGAAATTTATTGCATCAACCATCTTTGCAATCATAATTGCCTCTTCAAATGTTTGTGGATTCCTTAGTTCTACCTCTTGCTAGACCCCAAGTTATAAATCTCGTAGAAATCAATCCATCATCTTTGTCTTTGAAACATTACCAATTTAAAAATAGAGGAACTTGAATTGAGAGATATAATCTTGCACTACTCTAAATTATGTAAGATTTGCCAACTGATTGTGTGTTATCTTTTTTACATTGATGGGCTAAAATTTATTCCTAAAGTTGGTCTCGAATTCCTCTCAATTACAAAATCCACCTTGAACTTGATAGCTTTGAACTTGATGTTGCTATCAAATGGATGCCATATTTCTCAAATAATTAGCTGCATATATAATTCCTTCAATGGTATTTGCCTCATATAGTTAGAAGTATTGTTACATGTTGAAGAGCTATTGACATACATCTTCTTGCCTTGAAGTCCTAGCATTATGTTCTAAGATTATTTAATTTTAGCCTACCATATGTCCACTCCTTTGTCTTAGAAGCTTCTATTTGCCCTTTCAAAGTAGCTTTTTGGCCTAAAAAATAATATATTTGAGCCTCTATGTGGGATTGCTCCACCACATCTTTCAAGCTGTAATTTCTTGTTAGACTCCACTATTGTAATGCTTTCTCACCTTTCAATTGAATTTTTAAGAATAGCTCATGGTAGCCTCAACATAGTATCCAGTGTGACCACAACAACTAACCTCAAACTAGATGATGACTATTGATACACTACCACAGATCAATCTAATATTCGCTCTAATACCAATAAAATAGGACCAATTTATTTCAAGAATATTAAATCCTTTTAATCCTTAACAATATAAAACTTCATCACAAAGTAGGACAAAATAGACCAAAATAAAATTCAACATAATTAAATAGAATAAGACACAAAGGACAAAATTGAGCAAATAAAAATAAAACAAAACTAAACTAAATAAGAAGATGTAAAACCAAACTTTTTTAAAGAGAAAAGATCTGAAGCCATACTTCACGAGATGCCCAAAAGGGCTTAGCTAGTCTTATTTATACTTTGTTCTACCACCGTAGATTTTCTAAAATATTCTTAGATGATGGATCCTACTTAGATAATTGTCCTAAATTCTTTTTAGAAGGTTCTATGGTAGATCCCATCTAAATAACGACCCTAAGCTCTTTTTAGAATGTTCAATATTGGATCCTATATAATCCACTAATTTAGCCCCCATTTTAGAAACTTTCGTAACTTTTCAAATATAATTTTAACTATCTATCCTTATGTATCAACAATACAAATATCTTATCTATACATTTGTACATAGTGCATAAGTAAATGTGGTGTCATAGTGTGGATCATTCAAGAAGGGAATATAAAGATATTATAGAAGCACTATAGAAAGGAGTTGTTTTTTTTAAAGATAGTATAAGAGAGTGGAAAAAAATTAGAAACAAACTTTGGTAAAAGATGGATGAAGGTACTTACAAAGACAACATTTAAAATCTCAAGCAATGAAGCATCCATATATTGGATGAAAGCAAATCCTAGCAAATGTTTAAAAATAAATCTTAAATTTTTTAGAATTTAATTGAAGATTGATTAATATTGTTATAATATAATTACAATTTATTTAGGATTCTATTAGAGCTATTGAGAGCATCTTATTGAAAGTACTATTTTATCTTCTACAACTAGATGCTTATTGCATTTATAAACAAACTTCACAAAATACAATAGCATCTAGTTAGATAGTATATAAAGAGGTAAAAGAGAGGCCTTCTTCACTCTTACAAATTCCTTTTATGTTTCTAGTCTAGTTTCAAGGATCTCTAGTTTTTTTATAGTTTGGCAATAGCCATTCTAGTTTCTTTTTAATATACATACTTTCTTATTTCTATTTTTTCATCTTTCTTTAAAAAATTCTCCCTTTTTTATTTGCTTTCATGAAGTTCTTGTCCTTGGCTAATTCACTTGATAATATAATTAATTAGTTACAAATTATTGTGTCCTTATTTCTTCTATTTGTTGTCTTTTATAAGATCTTATCTACAACAATAGTAATATAAAATCCATAAAAAAAATTTGGATCTTAAAATAATACTGAAAGATATAGATATTTTTTAATAAAGACTAAATAAGATAATATCTCAAAAAATTTAAAATTTAAGAATATAAATTTAACTATCTAATATTATAATGCATTATTTAATTTATTTAATTAAATAATAAATTATATAAATATATATATATACATGAAACAAATCTAATCTAAAATTTTAAATCATTTGTAGAACAAAAAAATACAAACTATATAAAAAATAAAAAATAAAACTTTAGTTTTATTATTTTAATAAACTATAAAATTCTAATCATTTATTATATATATTCATGCATGTTTTTATGTGTTTTACGTTTTTATGTATATATATATATATGTTTATTATGATTTCAAAATTCCTAGTACATAAATACATGGAATATGTATGATATAAAAAATAAGAAATAAAATTAAAAAAATATCACAATACTATTCAAATAAAAAAAATAACTTATTAAGAAAAAATCATAAAAAAATTCATGATAAAAAATGGACATTTAAATTTTCAAACATATTACACTAGAATTACAAATATTCCAGTTCCACTAACCTTTATCCGGTTTCGTCAATCTATCTATACCCGGTTCCATACCCGATTAGCAAAACCTGGGGTTCATATCTCTGTGTCCGCGGACCCCCAAACCTAAACCCGTGCGAGTGAAAGCTGAAGAAAATGAGCTCGTCTTGTGAGCATTGCGAGCTTGGAAATTTCCACTTGATTCATCATCTAGTCGACAATGGCCGCAACAAATTCTGCCATCGAGAAGCGCACATTGTAATGTTATTTTTCTCGATTTCGCATTTAATTTGGGTTTCTCAGTTTCTGTCATCTCTGCCAGTCAATCTGACATCAGGCTCGTTGTTTTGTTTCAGGAAAGCGGTAATCACTCGTGGGTCTTCCCATTCCAACGATTAATTCTTATTTTATAATGCCTGCGTAGGAATCAGAAGCTTTGGGATTAATGGACCCATGAAGTGATTGTCTGTGGTCGAATTGGGTACCGATGCGCTCAACGTCCTCAGGCGCAAGACTTCAGGTCAACGATGAGGGTTGCTGATCTTCGAAGTGAATGTGTGGTACATTCTGGCTGGGAATAGAGGGGGGTTGAGTGTTTTCTGAGAATTGGTTTAGGATGATGCTGTGCTTGTTAGCTGATTGTATCAACTTACCATTTTCTTGTTTCGTCTTCACGTTTTCTGCGTCGAACGGGTTCTACGGGTGCTGATGGGATTCTTAGTGTGTGTTTGTATGTACTACGTTATGCTCGAGATGAAGAAGCTGCAATGCGGAGACTTGACTTGCGGAGATTCATTCAACGTCCTCACAGTACAGGTGCTTGTTGCCGGGGCATGCGGTGAGTCCACCATTGATCTATTGGAGTTCATGCTATATTTTCTGGAGATCTTTGATTCGTCATCATCAATGGGTCCTTTACCTGATCCACTTTAAGTTCGTTTATTCTCACTTCATACGATCAATTTTGAGTTGCTGGGATTTTAATGAAATTGGTTGCTTGCTATCCATGGTATACATTGTTTAGGGTTAATGTGCATTTCATTGCTGAAGGTATCAATTTGTATTTCCGACGAACGGCCACAATGTATTTTGTAAACCTATAGTTTTTTAGCCAACTCGTAATATATCACAGTTCATCTTCCTTTTAAAATGATATCAATTTTATATTGATGAACTCCTCAATGTTTCAGGTTTCAATTGGATTGCATTGTATCCTTTGTAATATTCTTTGAGAGAATGCAGCTTAATCAGTCTCTTAGCCTCCACTCATCATTTCACGGGGAGTAAAATTCTGATAAGCTGCGATTTGGGTGCAGGTACGATCTACCGTTGCTTCATATATATATATATATAGATATAGATATATTTACGTATTTTCTGTTGTTTTGGAGCAATACAAACCCTGTGTGCTGTAGAATCGCAACCTTCAACTGAAGACCACGAGTATTTCAGGTGCCACGCCAGTGTTCACAAATACGTCCTTGCAAGTATGTGTGATAAAAGTGATCGTATGTCAAGCAAGTTCCTCGATGAGACCCGATGCCACAGCATATGCCGAATCATGATAGGACGCGTTGGACCAATTCAATGGTGCGGGGCATCCTGCAATCAAATCATTTAGCTCATACCTCGGTTCCGATTAAGCTTGCGCATAAAATCCGTTTTTGTTTTTGCTTTTGTTTGTTTGTGTTGTTTGTTTGTTTGTTCTTTTTCTTCTTCTTCTTTTATTTTTATATTTTTATATTTTTTTTGTGCTACAGTGATTGAGTTATGATCTCCTTCATGACATATTAGAATTTACAAAGTGAGGTATTTCCATGCGATGTACTCCGCTGTGCTAACAGTGGGGTAGTGCATCCCAGGGCGCGTGGTATCAAGTGCCTAGGAAATGAATTGTAGATTCATACTTTGCAGGTGCAACGTGGTTCTGCGTCAAGAATATAGCCGTTTTTTCGCCATCCAGTTTAGGATCGTGTTTGCATTCCTGAGTAGCAGAATTCTGTTCACGTCATTTATAAGTGCATTTCTCAAGCAGGATGTGTACACAGAATTGACATATTTTGAGTTCTGTGTTTTATGAAATCACAATGTCATCCCTTTTCATGCTATTTGAAGTACTAGTAAGTGGCATCTTGCTGGCGCTGTATCTCACCTGGGTAATGCAGTGGATGCGACTGCTTCACAAGAGACTTCCTATTTTCTGGAGCAACTGTGACATGTCTCGACAACGCATTGAACCTCAGGCAGCTTCATCTGTCAACTCACTTGGGGAGCTCATGTTTCGAAGTCGGTGCTTTGCAGTAGTATGGATTTCTGGATAGAAGTTGAAGTAAGCCGTTCCACCCAATTGGGTGTCAGCATGCAATCCCTTCAACTATGTAAAAAACTAAAACTAAGGTAAACCCAAACCTTGCATTCATGTGGTTGTGTTTCAGATTTTGAACAACATGCTTGGAACTGAGTAAAATATCCAAAAGATGAATGCAGAACTGTCACGTCTATAACCGCTGAAGGTTGTGGGCAGTCCACATCGTTGCTTTGGACAGTAACAAGGTCAAACCAATGCCTTCAAGATGTAATTCACTCCCTCTACTTCCTAAACCACTACCGAAAAACTCTCCTACAAAATTCCAGAATTAATTTTCTAGGCGCCAAACAGTGAGGATTTCTGAAATCAAGATGCCAGGACACATTATTATGTCCACAATTTTCGGCATTGGGGAGGCCAGCATTGCATTATCAAATGCTCAGCATTTTAATCAAAAACACTGTCACAACTTTAAGCTACAATCATCAAAGACACTGATTCACAAGAGAAAATGAGCAATTTGTTGGGCCATCTCAATGGCACCAAGAAATGGGTGACAGCCCCTTCAATACATTCACCAACTTTCGCCCATTTGGGTTTCTCAGACGAGCAGCCTCTTGAACTAAAACTCCGAGCCCTAGACTGCAGCTTCCATCCTCTGCAAACTTTACAAACCTTGGTGTTTCTCCACACACACTGCTGAATCGTTCCAGTTGTGGGCTAGTGAGGAATGAATACTCAGGTTTGGGATCATGCCTGCCTCCCTGTTCAAATATCGCATGTTATCTGGCTGTCAGTTCGTCAGCACTGGGCTTTTTAGCAGAGTTTTGTCTGGGGGAGAGTACTACTAACTTATTCTCCGTCTCTGCTTCTTCTTCTTCTTCTCTTTCCTCTTCTGTTGTTCCCAGCACAATGGAGTTCTCACCAGAAGAAGATCTCTTGCCAGTGTGACACTCCAACAATCCCAGATATTTTATCAGTGGAGCAGGTGCAAGTAGGATAGCATTCCACTCACTGACAACCAACTCCTAACATGGACTGCTTGTCAACGGCAAAGAAAGAAACAAAGAGAGAAAGATCAGGTGGCTTCATAACAGTGGGGGTGGTGGAGTTGAGTCTTGTTTTTTTCTTGTTTAATATTTTTTTTGTTGTGTTTTTATTTTCGTTGAAGATTTTAGGGTTAGGGTAGCTGAGAAGCTGAGAATGATCTACCAAGAGTGTACTTGGGGACATCTAGCTTATACAATAGTGGGGTAAGTGGAGGGCAAATTAGCCAGGGAAATGTACCTACCCATGGCTATTGATTCCCTGTTTTTTTATTTTGTACTCACAATGTGATGGATGGCCTCTTCCCTGGTTCCCAAAAGAGGGAGGGGCTACAAGCCAAAGCATTTTGTTTTGGAAGGGTTTTCAATCATTAACAATTGGGGTATATATGCCAAGATGGAACAGCTACTTGGGTTGTTTAGTACACACACCCACATATATATATATATATATATTACTCCATTAGGTTGTGAAATTGAGGGGAATGGGAAAAGGGTACCATGGGAACATAATGGATGGGGCAAAGTGGGAGAGAGGAAGAGGAGTGCCAGAAGGGGAATAAATAGTGTGAGAAGTCTTAATAGCCACATTTGGAAAAGGACCGGCTTGGTGTTTTATGGTAAAATGGTGGAGGTAGTGGCCTCCTTTCACATGTGGAAATGGCCACTTCACTTGCTTGGAGTGTCATCAGTGTCAGTGAGAGGACAGACCCCATTTTCTTACTCTTGTTCTATTCTATTCCACCTTATAGAAAGAAAGAAAGGGCCCAGACCACCTCATCTTTCCCCTTCTTCCTTTATCCTCCATAATGATATGATGTTCCAAGGGCACAATAGGAATGGTTCTTCCTTTGTAGGAGGAATGACCCCTTGACATGCTGCAACTGGCTGATGATACTCATCTTGAAAACTCCATATATCAGTATTGATATATTTAAGAAATAAAAATAAAAATAAAAACAGAAACATAACCATACTATTGTGTTGAAACATGCTGTGGATTTTATTTTTTTTAATAAGAAACTGGATGAGTCCCTATGTCTTCTTGGTCCCTTATTTGCTCTTTCACTGAACTTCCAGAAGGAAAACAAAAAAAGAAATTGAGGCGTTGAAAAATAGAAGCAAGAACTAAAGTTTCTGAAAGAGTGGGCCTATATATATATATATATATATATATATGTAAAAGCGTTATTTTTCATTTAAAATTTTCTGACTAGCCTTAAATGTGGAATGGGGCATAAATTCACACTTGTGTGAATTCATGTGTGTGTGTTTGTTAGTTCGTTTGTTTGTTACTTAAATAAATAAATAAATATTTGTATATTTATACCCTGATGGAAGTCGGGGGGGGGAGGGTGGGGGTTAGAGCATTCTGGGGTGGAATCATGCCCAGTGGACCTGGGCAATGATGATGACGAGGATAATATAATATAACATATAATATAATATATGATATATATTTATATACATAATAGAGTTCAAGGGGGTTGTAAGGGTAGGCCAACTGCCCCCCAACAATCGCATCATGTAGTGATGGAGACAAGGAAGATAAGAAAGAAATAAGAAAGCAAGAAAAGGAAGGAAGGATCAAAGAAGCAGGAGATAGTGAAGTGATTGGTGGGTCACCTGGATTCATCAAACAAAAAATAAATAAATAAGAGGGAAGAGAAGGAAGAGTTCAAAAGTATCCTAATCAAATGGTTAATGTAATGTGAAAAGACCCCGCTAATGGCCTTGAAAGAGAGGACAGAGAGAACCGCATTTAATTGATTTAATAGAAGCACATAAATATATCCAATACTATGAAGGGGGGGTATATACTATTTACCCTTCCAATAATAGATGCTAATAATTCACCATTTTAAATGCCATTTTATTACTCTTCTTCATGGCCTTGTGCACAATAAGTGTGCAGGAACTATCCTCATTATCAAAAAAGAAAAAGGAAAAAGGAAGAAAAAGAAAAGGATGCAACGCTGTAAACTAAGTGGACCAGCCTTCCTTGATGTGAAGAGCCAAGCTGCAGCCAGCCGCGGCCGCTGACGCTGACGCCACCGCAACCGCAACTGCGACCGTTGCTGCCAGTGCCGCCCACGCAGCGTCGTAACCTTCCGGAGAGACTCACGAAGCCAGGGATGGCGATGACGATGGCGACGGAGACGGAGATGAAGGCTGGCTTACCTTGCCTTTGCCTTCTCGCGGGGCTGTTCCCTGTCGTCGTCACTACCACATCACGGTGACGCTACAGGAAACGGTGGTGGTCCTCCCTCCCTCCTTCCTGCCCGTCCTTTCTTCTTCTTCCTTCCTGGGAAAAAGGTGATCGGTGCTGCTGTTGTTGTTGTTAGACAAGTTGACAGCCAAACCTCCGTTCATGACCTCGGAAATCCTTCCTTAGCGCGCATTGTCGCAAGCCAGAAGTTCCGAGACACTAAAAAGCAATGGTAAGAAAGCGCAATGAAGCCTCGAGGAAGAGGTTGCACCGGGACATCGCCGGTGTGTGTATTGCGGCGTGCGTGCGTGCTTGCTTGGTTGCTTGCTTGCGTGTGTGTGCGCGTGTGCATCAAGCTCCATAGCTGCTTCCTTGGGGCTTCATGCCATGCACACTCTCCCTTATTTCTCCCTCATGGATTTCCTAACCTCTCATTTTTGCTTCTCCTGGTTGGTGTATGTTTATACGCATTTATGTATACGTATTTCTGACGTGAGGATGATGGATGACACTACATTTTGCTTCTTTTCTTTTCTTTTCTTTTTTTTAAAAACTTTGTATCATTCAGAACTTGTTTTTAGCTTCTTTTGTCAAGTATTAAAACTTGTGGAAAAATAAATATAAAATATTAGAAACTTCACAACTTCAATAGATCACAAACAATATTTTTATAACATTGGAGGTGTTTAAAGGCCTTCTATGATTATTTAATTAAAGAAAGTTGTGTCCAAAAAATATTGCAATTTCATTATATATATATATATATATATATATATACATATATATATATATATATATATACATATATATATATATATATATATATATATCTCAAACTTTAGGATCTATAAGCAAGCACAAGAAAAAATTTTGTAAAAATTGCAACCAATAATATGCATTAATTTGTAAATGAATTAGTTTATTACCAAAATTTGGAATTACATGGCCTTTGGCTATCAAGGACAAGAACTCAAAGAAAGATACGCAAATAAATAAGTATCAAAGAGACATGACAAAATGATAACAAGAAAGTATGTATATTTAAGAAAAAACTGAAATGGCTATTTTGAAAGACTAGAAATCTAAAGACTTTCAAAACTAGAAGAATTGACAAGAGTGAAGAAGGCTTCACTCTTGCTTCTATATATACAATCTATCTAAGAGCTATGTGATACATGTCCAATTTATGAGACATGTGTCTCAACTTGCAAGATAAGTTTCTTACATGTGCACCACATCATTAGCTTGTACCACAAGCTATCAACACATATGATACATGGTTAACTTGTTGGCCAAACTTTTAATCTATTAATTACTTATAGACACATATAAAGATAAAATCATGTCTATGAAGCATCTACAAAGCTTTTTTCATAAGATATTATTAAATTAATCTATTTTTACATACTTCAATTTATTTATATTATCTAAATAATTATTGGAATATATATATATATATATATATATATATATGTAAAAATATATTATTACTTGTCCTTCTAAGAAGTTCTACAAAGAATAGTGATCACATATTGAGGAAGTCTAAGATGCAATGAATTATATTTGCAACATACTTTGATTTATAAAAAAATTTAAATTTTTTTTAACATAGTTGATAAGTCCTCTCAGCCAACGATAATGTCTCATCTTAAGGCATGTAGACCATCTTCCAATAAAATCACCAAACATTAGAAGTCTCTTCAAAGATCATGATATCAAATGCATTGTATCTTGCCATATATTTGAAAAAGAACATGTCATTCTTGAAGGTATTTATTTCTATTAAATCATCTTAAAGACTATGACAATTGCAATGTCTTATCCAAAAAGTTAGTAAATGATAGCTCTTGAGTTGAATCTATTGGTTGTTGGTTCTTTATCATGTTAGCGCTATAAATACAAAAGAATAGCAATGTAGGATAGAAGATGGATTGCAATCTTCATTGAACATCCTTTCTTTTATAGCAAAGATTTGTTTAATTTGTCATCTTAGTTTTGATAAATGTTGTTGATAAAAAAACTTTGACCTTTTCTATTATTTTTGTGAGATTCTTAGCTAGCTTCCATGTGTATTTATTAATAGACTCTAGTAGATGTAATAAATAAGTAACTAGATTAATTTATTTACAATTAAAAAATGGTTCAAAACTATAATAATTCAATTTATCATAAAAAAAAATAATCTTGATATTATTACAAAGTAACCATATTTTATCACCAATATGGAATTTAGGTTTTTTTTTGCAATAGGCATGTGCATTAATCTTTTGTCGACCTTAAACCTCTTTTAATTATCTCTTCATTGTTTGATGTAGCTCTGATAAATGATTGACAAATCTTTTGCTATAAGATTATCAACTTTTAAAAAATAAAAAATATCAAGTTACAGATGATAATCATAATTAGTATAAAAAGATATTTATAAAATAGAAGAATGTACTATGTTATTATAAACAAACTTTGCCAAAAAAAAAAAAAATCTAATCATCTTGGTGATAGTTGATGATACATCACAAATACTACTCTAAAATTGAATTCATCCATTTTGTTTGTCCATCAATTTGAGGATAAAAAATAAAAGATAATTTTATATCCATCTTTAATATCTTGAAAATGATTCTTTAAAAACTTGATACAAATTGTGTTCTTTTATTAGATATAATATTCTTTGACAAACTATGATAGCAATAGATGTTGTTAAAGAAAAGCTTAGCTATTGTTTCACATGTAATAGATTTTGTACATAGTACAAAATATATCATATTGGTGAAATGTTCTAATATTGTAAATATAGAATTATAAGAATTTGAAATTGAAAGATTTGTAATAAAATCTATAGAAACAAAAGATTATGATTATTTTAGAATAGATAATAATTGAAATAGTCTATAAGATCAATGACAAGGAGTTTTTGATCTTGAATAAACATCACATGATTATACAAAATCTTTAACTAATTTTTATATTTGAGGCCACCAAAAATCCTTAGATATTAGCTCCAAAGTCTTATTGTATCCACAATGCCCTATTGTTAAAAAGTTGTAATAAGATTGAAGAATACATAATCATACTTCACTTTTTGGAACTTATAAGTACCCTTCAAAATAGAATAGATTATTCTTAAATTCAAACTTAGAAGTATCATGAATTTTTGAAGAATTATTCTCAATATCATTAATAAGAAAATCAAAGGATTTATTTGACTAAACTTGCTTAAGAAAAGTTGAATCAACAGTTAATATTGATTTCATTGCTCAAAGATGAAATTACTCTATCTTTAAGAAAATTATTTTTTGTTGATCAAAAGTTTCATTTCTTTCTTTTGATACAATATAAAAATATTTAAAAATAAAATCTAATAAATCTTATTATTTTATTGGCCAATAAGTGATCTTAAATTTGAATCTTAACAAAGACATGCTTCAACGTGTTTGGCAACAATTCAAAATACATATGAATATAAAATATTTGAAATTCTTGTGATATGTGTATATAGTGATTATATTAGAGGGCATAGATAAAATATTTGTATTATTGATGTATAGGAGTAGATAGTTGGAGCCATGTTTGAAAAGTTTCTAAAAATTTGTAGAATTGGGGCTAGATTAGTAGATTATATAGGATCCATTATAGAACATTTTAAAAAGAGCTTAAGGGAGTTATCTAAGTAGAGTCCATCATCAAACATTCTAGAAAGAATTTAGGATGATTATCTTGGTGAGGTCCATGATTAAGAATATTCTAAAAAGTTTTGGGATGGTTGGACAAAATATAAATAGAACTAGTCAAGGCCATTTGGGTATTTGGTGAGGTATGACTTTGGACCCTTTTTCTTAGTAAAGTTTGGTTTTGCATCTTCCAATTCAATTCTGATATGTTCTGTTTCTTTTTGCTTAAATTTTTGTCTTTTGTGTACTATTTTATTTAATTTTGTTCAATTTTTTTCTGGTTTATTTTTTCATATTTTGTGATGGAACTTATGTTGCTATAGATTAGAAGGATCTTAGATTTTTAAAATGGTCAAATTCCATGTCAAACTAAACTAGAAGTGCCTTTTAAATAATCATATTATTTTTGAAATGAATCTTTAATTACAAGAAGTTCTTGGTCATAGATTTTATAGTTGATCTCGTCTATTTAATTTTTTTTAAAAAAATGAAAGGCTATTGGATGATCTATTTTGCAATAATATGGAACTTTAAGCAAAGTTTGGTATACATATTTTTATAAGAAAATGGCTTGAAAAAGTTGACGTAACATAAAATTGGTGCAAAAATAAAGACTTTTTTCAAAGCTTCAAATATTGCTTCTACTTCTTAATTCCATGTAAGTTTATCTTTGCAAGTCAAACATATAAGTGGAACTATAACTTGAGAGAAGTTCTTGATGATGATTCAATAATAATTGATAAATATCAAAAAATATTGAATATTTTTTATTATTTTTGAAATCTTCTAATTTATAATGGTTTAAATTTTCTTAAGTTCCATCATAAATCCTTCATTTGAAATGATATATCTTAAGAAATCAACTTAAATAGTATAAAATATATATTTTTCTATCTTGACATATAGCCATATATCTCTTAATTTTTATAAGACTTAGTAAATATGAAGTTCATATTCTTTTATATTCATAGAGTAAATTAAAATTTTGTTTGAATAACAATCAATAAAATCATCCAAAAACTCACAAAAGACATCATTTATTAAATATTAAAAATTTGTTATTGCATTTGAGAGTCCAAAAGGCTTAAAATTATATTTAAAATATCCATATGTGATTCAAAATATAATCTTTTATTTATTTCTTTTTTTGATGCATAGAAAATTATATGCTCCTTGTAGATCTATTTTTGTATAAAACTTGGTTTGATTCAATTGATCAAAAAGTCTAGATAACAAAGATAGAAGATGCCTATTTTTTATAGTAATCTTGTTGAATCTCTAATAATCAATACACATTTATAATGATTTATCTTTTTTCTTGACAAACAAGATTAGAGCTCTTATTGGAAATTTGGAATGGAGTATGAAATTCTTAGATAAGTTTTTTTCAATATATTCTTTGAATTCAATCAATTTATTTTGTAATAAATTATAAATTGATCCAAATGGCAGTTAAACTCTTTTTTAAAAGTTAATTGAATAGTCATAGGAATGATGTTTTAAAAAAGTGTTTTCATTTTTTTTTCAAAAATATCTTAATAATCTTAATATTGACTTAAAATGCTAATTGAAATCTTTCTACCATTAAAAATAGGTATGGCATCAATAACAAAAGTTGATTTTTTTTGCAACATGCAAAAAAGCTCTTGCATCTATAAATATAGGTTTGATTGTACTAGACTTATAACTTTTTACTCACTTAATAATACTCTTAATTCTACTCTCAAAAAAAATTAAGACTATAAGAAATCTAAAAAAATCAAAGATTATATTTTTTTAGCCATGATAAATCTAAAATGACTAGATTAAAAAAAATAATGATATTAAATATTACAAAGCTACTATTATCATTAATTGCTACTTCTATAGGAAGGATTTTATGAGTAACATTTCCAAAAGACAACAGATGAGCATCTATGAATTCTATATGAATATGTTTAGTTTTCTTCACTAAAGATATGTTATATTTTTTAACAAATTCTTTATCAAAGAAATAAGTTGAGACTCTTGAATCTAATAAGGCAAAGATTTTGTGATATTTGAGTCTTAAAATAACATCTATTATAGTACAAAAAAAAAGTTTTGAAAAGAGAATATGATCTTTACTAGATATTATATAAAATTCTATCTATATAATTCCTATTGTAGCTGAACAAACTCATTTTCTAATATAATATCTTTTGTAATAGCCATACTCCTCATTTTTTGGTTGCATTGCTCTTTTTGAAAATATTAAGAAATATATTTAGATTTTTCAAAATATAAGCATAATTTTATTTGTTCATGATGAATCTTTTCTTGCTTAATTTGAAGTTTAAAACATACGATGTCAATTTGCATATCTTTTATTTTTAATGTATGTATTAAAAAGGCGTTTGTAATGGGATATAAATAAGATATTTGTATTCTTGATGCATAGGGATAAATAATTATAACCATGTTTGAGAAGTTTCTAGAATTTGGGCTAGGTTAGTGGGCTATGTAAGATCCACCATAGAACATTCTAGAAAGAGCTTAGGATGGTTATCTAGATAGAGCCTATAATAAAACATTCTAAAAAGAGCTTAAGGCAATTATTTAGGTGGGATCTATCATTAAAAATATTCTAGAAAGTTCCATGATGGTTGGACAAGGTATTAATAGGATTAGCTAAGGCCATTTGGACATCTGGTCAAGTATGGCTTTGGATCCTTTTTCTTAGTAAAGTTTGATTTTTTATTATTCTATTTAGTTCTATTACATTTTCTTTTATTGTAGTCTATTTTGTCCTATATTGTGATAGAATTTTTGTTGTTGTAGATTAAAAGGATCTTAGATTTTTGAGATAGTCTGGTCGTATTGTAGCATTGGTATTGCTATTGAACTGTAAAAATATTGAGGCCCATTTATATAACTCTTAGATTGAAATTCAAAAAATTGATTGTTGTACTTCACAACAAAGTCAATTTCTTGACCTAATATTTGAAGATCAAATAAATTAAGAATCAAGTAAATTAAGCATCAATTTTTTAAATTTATTTTTTAATCCATAAAAAAATTGGTTTATGATTACAGCATCATTTCATTTCATATTAATTATAATTTGTTAAATTTTTAAAATATGTAATGTTATAAATCAATTTTTTATTGTAAAATATTGATTTTATTTTTTACAATATAAATTATATCATATTTTTAATATATAGATTGAAATCCTACAAAAAAAACCTCTAAATTATCCAATATTGGATCACATCATTCAAAAAAAGATAAAAATTATGATAATAAAAAACTTAAAAGTAATATATTAATAAACTTGACTTGTGATCCTAGAATTAGATAGCTTTGGAGTTGAAGTTCAATTGCCAATTATAATTGATTGATAAATTCTTAAAACTTTGAACTTATACTATCAAATTGCTTGAATAAGGTAATTTTTAGTTCTCTAATCCTTAAATAGTATTCTACCATAAGAAGAGTAACAAGATTTGATGCAAATATTGAAGCAATCCCAATTATTTCTATATCTTCACTTCCTACTAATCTTATTGCTCCATGTGATGGTAAATTGAGTTGATGTATAGCAAGTATTAATTCTTTCATTTTTTCTTGCATTTGTGCCATTTCATTCTTTATTTCAACAAACTTTGCCATAATTATACAATAAAATAAATATCTAATATATCTTAATATAAATAGAAGAAAATATTAAAAAAATAGAAATTATAAAAATAATATAAATTTAAAAGAATATAATATATAATTTTTAATATATTTATGTCTTATCAATAAAAAAAATCTACTCTTAATAAAAAAAAAGATAAAATTTTAATATTATAAATATATTATTATCAATTTATCAAAGATAATAATTTAAAAATATATATATTAACAAATGAGATAAATATCAAAGAAAGATAATAAAATAAAAACAAGAAAGTATGTATATTTTTTAAAAAAGTGGAATATCTATTTATAAAGACTAAAAAACTAACAAAGTTTAAAATTAGACTAGAAGCAACAAAAGAGTTGACAAGAGTAAAGAAGGCTTCACTCTTGCATTTATATATACTATATATTTAAGAGCTACATGGCAACATCTTATAAGACCTTTAACTTGTGTCCAATTTGTAAGACATGTGCATCAACTTATAAGACAAGTTTCTTATATATGCACCACATTGTTAGCATATACTATAAGCTATCAATAAATTCAAGATGTGCTTAACTTGTTGGCCAATCTTCTAACCTATCAATCACTTATAAATACATTTAAAGGTGAAACCACATCTATAAAGCTTTTAAGAAGTTTTCTACAAGATATTATGAAATTAATCTATTTTTACCTACTTCTACTAATTAATATTATCTAGATAATTATTAAAATAAATAAATATATATGTCTGTAGCATTAGTCCAATAACACTCTATCATAAAATTTTATTATTTGATAACATTATACTTATTCCACTAATTTTTGACTACATATTGTGATATTTCTCCAATCTTTAAATATCTTGTTTCTTTTGTCCATACTTGAAAGATGCATTTGCATTTTGTAGAAGCATCATTAGTATTTTTCTTTTTTTTCTGCTCATTATTTTGTCCTTGTATCATTTTATTGCTCTATCAAGTAACATTTCATCTTTTGAGGTATCTAACATCATGTTTTCAAGATATTGGTGATGCGTGGAAGTCTTTGGCATGGTTTTACAAGAAAAAGTTTGAACCTTATAAGGCAATTTTTTACCATAATACTAATGATGTATTGTATTAGCCATGCCCTGATGCATGCACTGATGTTTTCTTTGTATGTATAATGTATGAATTTATATATTAAAAACTAACTAATTTATTGACTATGCTTATAACAAACAATCTATCATGTTTATAATTGTGGCATACCATTCTTCAAGTTATACATGATTGAAAAAATATTTTAAAATTGGATTTTTAGCAACCAATACATCTTCACTTTTGTTATTTGAATTGTTACTTTAATCTTTGTCATTGAGTATGTATCTAGTTGTCCATTCTACAAGTTGATGCCTATGCCAACCTATTAATGTTAGTTTCTTATACCTAAAAGCATTTTGGATTTCTTACAAGTTACATTTTGGATTCAAGGCACTATCCAAGACCTACAATATATACTTGTAATGAGCTACTTTGTTGAAAGAATTATGTAATAAACTTGTATCTTTGCAAGATTGCTTAAGATGAGGTGTTTTAGTATGGATGTTGGTATCTTGTAGTATCTTTGATATGAGCCACTCTTCTTTATATTTGGAATTGACTTTGAGTTGGAATGACTTTGAATAATTCTTTTCTATTAGTGCGAGTTGAATTTCTCTATGCACAAATATATCCATTATCTAGGCTATTTTTTTAAGCTTTACTTATAAATCTTTAATTCCAAACTTAGCTACTTTCTTTGCCCTATGTAACTTCATATTTGTTGCTTATTACTCCTTTATTTGAGTTTGCATAATATTTTTCATAACTTTTAAGTTATTTTATTTTTTTCTTGTCGCTTGAAGCTTATCATATAATGCTTGTATATCCCCTTTTGTGCTTATATGTAAGTATTGCAATCTCATGTTTATATTGCAATATTATCCAATCATATTTCTTGAGCTAAAGATGTTAGTTGTCACTCTTGCATTATGTATCTTTTAAATCTTTGATGCTTATGGAAATAGACAATGCATTTTGCAACTCCTATAATGTCTTTTATAATTTGTTAAATTGGACTTATAATAATGTAGAAAGTCTTGTATATTCTTTAATTGTGGCTCAAATAACTTTATCATTGTTTTGTAATCTTGTGCTCTATAATGCTTCCAAAAAAACTAATTCTTGGTTGGTGTGTTTTAGTATTTCATGTTGTAAACAAGTATTGTAGACTTTCTCCTCTCAATTTACCTCCTAAGACTATGTTGAGGTAGTGTGGTGTCAATTTTTATTGTCTTAACATAAAGTTTTGTGCGGGATTTTTTTTTTTTTTTTTTTTTTTTTTTTTTTTTGCTTAGGTTTGCTTTTGTATTCTTTATATTGTCATTTGAACTAAGCATCATTCCTTATTTCAGATTTTCTTCATTGTAAGCCAAGATAGAGGGCACTAGAACTTTGTGACATAGTATTTGACTTGTGTATTTAATTTATAAGAAGTAAGCTAATGGTACCATACAAATATGGATTGTCCCTTAGATATTACAACTTATACGTGAATGCATTATAAATTATCTTTTTTTAATTTATTTTTTTATTATCTTTAGCTAAAATATAAATATCTACTATGACCTTGATATGAAGTTGATTTTTTTTGCAAAAAAATACCAATGTAAGAATTCTATACATGCACATAAATTCATCAAGGTTACATTGAATCTTGTAGGTATGAATATTGTAATCTTAGCTTGTCTTGGTCTTGGAATTAATGAGGGCACTCATACTTAAGCTTATAACACATTATTTCTAAGAATATAAATCCATACATTGCATAAAGGTATTTTATGTTTCATAAGATGTCTTCAACCTCCATTATGTTTATGTATTATTTCTTGATGGAGTTGCAGTAAATTATACTCTCTACAAATTTTTTACACCAAGTTTTGTTAATGTTGGCAAACAAGTGTTGATAAAAACTACCTAGTTCAATATTGTCTATTCACATGTAATCTTTCATATCCATCCAAACTTGGATTTTAAGCAATGTAAAGAACTGCATATAATGTGAATGAGGCCATTGTTCTATTACATATAGAAAGAAGAAGAATAATAAAGTATAAAAATGATCAAAAGCATGAAAAGATAACAATACAAGGTGAAGTGCAAGAGATATAGTGTAAGGATTATCAATGTTGATTGATCATAAGACTAAAAACTAATGGTACAAGATATTTCTATAAGGAGCTTCATTGATTTGAAGTTTTTTAAATGCCATCATGAAAGTTTCTATTTTTATTACTAACAAGACAAGATGTTTTATAATTATATTCTATTTAAATAATAAGGTGGTGATATGTGCTAC
The DNA here is from genome assembly GCF_059467195.1 of Physcomitrium patens. Classification (NCBI taxonomy): domain Eukaryota; kingdom Viridiplantae; phylum Streptophyta; class Bryopsida; order Funariales; family Funariaceae; genus Physcomitrium; species Physcomitrium patens. The sequence goes on along the minus strand of NC_143414.1, from coordinate 14,690,844 downwards.
CATAAGCTTGAAAGGATGTATTGGATATAATTCATGATTATGATTGCAGGATAATGTGGAGGTATTAGCATCACTTCTATTTTCAAGAATTTGACTAATGTCTTGGAGCAAGATAAGATGGCTTGTAGATTTATAGGAGCCAAAATCACAAGGTTGTATAAACAAAGTTTATTTGTATTTACAATAGTAATACAAAGATCTCAGTTGTCTTAATTGATTAGTAATATTGTATTATTAGGCAACTCAAGTTATATCCTAGATAGTTTGTGCCAAACGGCATCAAATTTAGAGTTGCAAATTTTTGTATCTTTAAAACACCAAATTATAAGGTCTTTCTTGTTGAACTTCTAAGCTTTGTACTTCTTTTGGTATGATGTTGTCATCCTTACCTAATTATTTTGGATGTTGGTAATGATTTAATGATATAACTCTTTGATTCTCTCAAGATTCTTAATACAAATAGCAAAGGCTTTTGTAACCAAGTCCTTAACAAGCATGAGTTTGTCAAATATTGGTACAATGTACTCTATTGGTAGGAGGGATAAATAATTATTTTAAAATTTTATTTATATTACAAAGATCAAGATTTTCAAATCAAATCATTCCAAATTTTTTATTTTAATTTTTAGTAATAAAACACATTAAGAAGTCACTTCTTATTAAGATGTTGTTATATCAAAATAATATTTAGACAACATTAACAAGAAATTTGTTTGCCATTAAATAACATTGGTTATAGAAATACTATATATAAATTTTCATATGTATCAAAAGATCAATGTTTTTATTTTAACAATTTTTTTTTTTAATCTATTTTACACATGTGATGTGAATTTATCATCTAAGTATATCAAAATTTATCCATGTTATAAAAGTTCATTAAATAGTAAAATTTTATTTTAATCTTTTTATTATAAAATATAAATTCTAATAAATAAAAATTTCCAAAAACCTGTTGGAATATGCTTTCAACCATTGTACTAATACTAAATTATTTCTTGATTTGTTTTACATTATAAATATGTTATTATATTTACATGTTTAAAATTAAATTGTAATATATTGAGATATTATTATCATTTATTTAATATTTTTCTAAGTAAAGATTGAAACCTAATGACTTGGAGTAGGTTGGTTTTTAACTTCTATGGCCAATATTTTTGTGGTGAAAAAATATGTGTATTTTTAAAATATTATCAGTATACAAATATATCTATAAAAATATTATTTATTTATTTTCTAATTTACCTATAAATGTAGAAAATAAATTAAGAACTTAAAATATCTTTAGATTCCAAACAAAAGTTATAAAAAAAGACATAAATAAGTCCTTGTATAGGTCAAAAAAATTACTTGTATTTTTTTAATTAAAAATTCACATTAAAAATCTGAAATAAATAAATATATGAACTAAAATTCTTATAGATTTTTTCCATGAATGATAATACAAGTTTCCACTTTGATTGTTGTGAATGAAAAATTCATATAAAAGCTTATTTTTATCATGATTTTTATTATTACTACCAAAAAATGTGATTTTAAAAATTAAAAATAGAAAATAAAAATAATTTAAACCATAAATAAAAAAACAAACAAACAATTAAGAAAACGCACAATGAATCATCAAAGTGCAACACACATCTAGAACCTTCGTCCCACAACGTATTCAAAAGAAAAAGAAAAAAGAAACTAGCAGAAACCATAGAATTAATTGAAGGAGGAAAGCAGAAGAAGAAGAAGTGAAGGGACCCAAAAGCATTTTGTGTGTTTAGCAGCGGGTAACTTCCATGTCCGATCACAACCTCAGCAATTGTTCACCGTCTCTGGAGAGGCGACACAATTTACATGGCCGGATGATGCCGTCTTATGATTGTAGGGGAACCTGGAGTGGGGATTTTGCTTGGTTACAATTGTGCATAAAGTTAAAGTTACGTGTCTCTACATCTGAGACAGACATAACGCCGCAGTACTAATCGCACTTGCGACGAGCTTATGGAGCTTCGGCGAGATCATTCATAAAATATAAAATAAAAAAACCAACTTACCCAGTTGGTTGGTTGGTACACACATTCATTCGATCGAGCTTGACAAAAGGGGGCCAATGCTTATCCTTCTAACTGTACTCATATACTTAGCACTGGAAAAATAAACAGTGGCACAGATGACCCCACTGGAACCTTTCAGGTCAAGTTCTAAAGTTCCGAATTCTAGCAACCGATTGGGCTTGAAGCACAACCTTATCATGCATCCGACAAGGTTGCGCCTGGATGACCGTTACAGCTCTCAGTGCTTTGGAGTCTAGCTGAATATTCTGGTGCCGAATCGCCTCTAGCCAGCCAGTGATCCACCACATGTATGGGTGAGTTGAAGCCCGAACATGGGAAGGGAGGGGGGGGGGGGGGGGGGTGGGGAGGGGGGTACTTCTCTGAAGACTTGGCCATCATCATGTTAGGGTTCAATCTAACTTGTGTATCATGGAGTACGATGTGAATGAAACAGTGAAACTATCAGCAGACCATTCCCTAAAGGTGTACTAGTAGCCAAATCTTGTTTGCTGGCGAGAGTCAATTTGGTCAAATGCAAAATTGGCCTCGTTGATCAGGTTTTGGTTGAGTCCCTGCGTTGGTTTTGGGTTCGGTCACCAGAACCCACTGGATTTTCCATTAGCTGGATAACAAGCTTATGCAGTAAGTTGAATGGTTTGTGATGAATATGAGTATCCCCAGAGTTCCGCTTAGATTTTTATTTTTATTTTTATTTATTTTTTATTTTTATTGAACTACAAAAAAGGAGACTTTCAGTGTGAACTGCAGGTCGATTTCGCTGAAGCAATCTCTGGGTGGGATTCACGGTAGAAATTTGCTGTCTCCCCTAGACCGATTAATTGTCTGCATGTGGTGTATGTTTCTGCATACGTACATGTTTCCACATGTTTCTTGTCCTTCGGCTGGAGTCAATGTATCTACGCAGTCTTATCTACGTTGCCACAGCTTACCTAATACATGTGTCGTCCAGCTTGAACCGTATGTCTGTGCAGTGGTCTACATCCTTTTCTTAATAAGGCCATTGAAAGAAACTGTCTATCATAGTTTGAAGGACCGGCCCAGCGTCTACATTCCAGGACCACCCCAGCATTAATCCTTAGACCCGAGTCAAATTATGTTACTCAAGTTAAACAAGTTGTGCGAGGACATTCTGATTTGGAGTGGCGGTGTACAGTTGAGTAACGAAGAATTAAACGTATAGAATCTTTACAGAAGTAGCTGGAAGCCACTCACGATGATGTAACATCTCAGTTTTGGTGTCAAGCGTTTATGCGCTTCATCGTACATACCTGGGGGTGACCTGGTGGCCCATTATTCACTTGGCAGCTCACTCCAGCGCTCTCCCCAAGAGGTGCAGCACATGTTAATCAAGCACCCTGGTCAGCCCTACGAGTTTTTTTCACTTCAAAGAATCCAAGTGCTTAAAGATGATGCAGTTAGCAGTCATTTGCAAAGGGTTGTCAGCAACATTGTGTGGCTGCCCAGGCTCCCCAATGACTCCCTTTGGTACATTTGCCGGTAACAAGGTCAGCAAGTATCGGCAAAAACCACGCGCACAATTCGCCAAGCCCTTGAGGACATGATTTGAATTGTCCCAGATATACACAGTTTACTTTGCAACCCCACCCCATTACGTAAACACAACACAGGTCGCTTAAGGTCTACAGAAGAAGTTGAGACCGTCTTCACTAATAAATCCTACAGACCGAGGCTAGCACTAGTGGTAGAAATATTACAATGATAATGGATGCATGTGGACACCAGTGTCAGCATGTCAAGCTTGTCTGTAGTACTTGACAGTTTCGTCTCAAATAATTTTTCTCCAGCTGATTCATTGATAGGAATGAATCCAGTCTCAGTCTACCAACAGTGAAACGCGGCCCGGCACTGGTTCTCCTTTGTCCAGACAATGAACACATTGTCTTGTATATCTTTTTCACTGGCCAGATCCGGCTGTGGATTCTACCTGATCATGCTCTGGTCTTGCACTTAATTTGACATCGTTATGTTGCACCAGTTCTCGTCAGCTGCGCCTCCCTCGATTCAGCTTGTACATGTAGATACTATCGAGGGGCCTAGGCGCGCTACGATCGCGGCCACCCCTAATTACAGATGATACCTCAGCGCCAGTTACCGTAACCACCACAATGTACTCGAAAGTATAAGAAAGCAAGAACTGTGACAGGGTACCTAAAAAGCTTCAGAAAGGGAACATATGTTGATAATTTCTATCCTAAGCATTAACACATGATCCTGGGAGAATAATTTTGTTGACAGCTCTGCAGGACGGCGTTTCGCGGGGGATGAGGAGACGAGGTGAATCCGAACCACCCCGATCGTATTTCAAGGCAGGACCAGGTGAATATCGCTGCCTATTTAAGCCAGGGATGATGTGCAAGTCGGAAGAGGACGAAACGGGTTATTACGCGCGACGGTAGGTTGCAAGAATGGCCCCCAATGAAAGATGGACGCGGTTCCTGGCATGAGATGTAATCCCTCAAGCGACCGAAGTCGGAAACATCACGCTATGTATAGACGAAGACCTGCATGCTGTGGCGCGGCACTTGATCCAAAACGAGCAGAAAGAGTTGGCGTGGAGCAAGACATTCAAGGCTTATAGTGTATAATGCATACCGGTGACGGCGAAAAGGGGAACATGGGCGGCAACCGAGGCTCATGGTAGGGTCACGGCGTCTTGACCGTCAGCTACCACCGTCGGATTTTGGTAGCAAGTGCTACTGGGTCCGGGAAGACAATATCAGACGCACAAAGCGACGGGCAAGGGCTGATCAAGGGGATGTGTCAGAGGCAGCTTTAGTGATTCCAGTCGCAAAGAAGAAGAAGACGCGGCCAAGGTTTCTTCATTTCTTGCTCTGGTCGTCGTCGCTACCGAGTGCTCACCCACCTCTTATCCATTAACCTCTCCTGGAAGTCACCTCGCAGTGGATAGACGCCAGAAACTATGGCTTAAAGTTTGTGTGTTGTATTTTGTTGTGTTTCCTGTTCCATCTCTGATCTCCATAGGAGCCCCTAGTTTCTAACTCTAGGCTTACAGATTACCTTCTGTTCCAGGTGTTTTAGGAGTTTTTTCTTCTTTTTGTTGGGAGTTCTTCCATGTCTTGAGTTGTTGATGTTTAGCACCGTAGGCTGTCTCTGAGTGCCTAATCGTTCATTGAAGTGAAGAGGTTTTCTTTAAGAGCACGTCAATGTGCCCGCAGACTACACTCTCTGCTCGGGAGGCTGGTAGAGAATGCCTGCGACATGGATCAGAGGTAAACAACCTGGAAGCATCCTTCGATGTGGTTAAGCCCTCTTTATCTGATTACCCCTTCTCTGTCCATCTTTACACAAAAGGTTGGTAACCCTGTGAAGAATTGTGCGGGCGCTTGAAGAGCCAAGGCTCTTGCTGGATTGATACTGTGAACATAATAGAGACGAGAAGCGACTTTTAGCTTATTTTTCGAAAGTACTTGACTAGATCAAAAATTTCCAGATATCGGTGTGAGAAACTATAGCTGTACTTCCGACCTCAAGTCTTTTGGTTCTGCGCTATCCGATTTGTGGAAAGACAAAAAAAAAAAAAAAAAAAAAAAAAAAAAAGGTGAAGAATGAAAAAAAACCAACTCTGCGTGGAACTTATCCACTAGTAGGTCATTCACTTTCTGTCTCTGAGGAGATCCTGGTGATCTAAATCCTCAAATGACTGGGTCAGACTCCAGATTAGAGATCAAGTGAAAACTTGCTTTACCATTATCCGTGCATATAGATAACTAACTACAAGATTAGCCGAATCGTGCTTAGTAGACCTTCTCAACTGATATGAAGGAACGAAATGAGTTCTGCTTAGAAGATTAATGTGCCCCCTGAACAAACCCGCGTAATCCGCTGATTGTAAGAAGTTTCATGATTCTCATTAGCGCAAGGTCGCTCTGGAATCGTGATGTTTAGCATCGAGTGGCTAGATTGTTGAGTGCTCAAGGTTTCACTCTCCTGCAGGGATACAATCACATTATCTCCGCACTAGACCTGTGTTAGTACTGAGAGCTTTCTTTATTGCACGATCAGAACCAAGATGAGTCTTTAGAGCCCGCTTACGTAACATCATTAGCCAAGAACGATTCTACAATTTAGCTGACCTCAAAATGACGTTGTCAATGTTCGGACGATTTTCCACACTAGCCATTCTGTCCTATCGACATCAAATACAGTTTTTTTTCTTTATCACCGCCCAGCTCTCCGAATAATTGTGGTCCATTGTAAGTACTCGTGGATGTCTTTCAATTGTTTCTCGGAAGGATCCAAACTTAGAACTACACAGAGAATTAATAACTAGAAACCGTGATCCAGTTATGACATTGGCATCGATGCTCTCTTTCATCTCTTCAAAATCAGCATACGTAGACGTTACTGAGATGTGTCGGTTACAATTAAACTAATTCCCTCGCAACAGTGTGTTATGTATCATCCTACTTTGCTCCGACCAATGAGTCTCAGATTAGTGTGGAAACAAACCAACGTGGATTGTCACAGCCCTTCATATGGTCATGACGGATTCCAACCGCTATCGGCTGACGAGGGTGTTTGATTGGTCTGTAGTCGGGCCTTGCAGATTGTGAAAGAGAGTTTCAAGAGCGAGCGAGGAGTCATGCAAACGACCTCGAGAGGAGTCCCTCGATTCTGCCTAAGACGCCTACCTCACCGGAGATCCTTGATCACGAAATCAACGTGCGTCAACATATCAGCCCTCCGTACTTTTCATTAACTAACAGCCAGGCTATGATGTGAATTGCTGCTTTGGACCAGCCGGTAACCAGCGAATCACTGGACATATCTAATCAGATAGTAATCGCCCCTAACAAGACCTCAAAAAATAAAATCGATACAGTTCGTAAATGAATATCATAAATTTTGTTCCGTGACAGCACAACAAGATTTGATAATTCTATTTGTAAGTACACAAAAATCAGGGAACGGTCGATTGGTTATAAATCAAAAGAAATAATACTTGAGTTCAGTGGGGCATACATTTTACGAATCATACATAATGTAACTTCTGAGAGTTCATTACTAGGGTGTCCTAAGCGTAGATCAGTAAAATAATGACTTTGACCAACGCATCTATTCCCAATCCTCCAGCAACAAATGCTAAGAGCGAACATTCTATGCACGGTTGTATTATGGACTGTCCCTGCAGGTTTCCAGTCAGCTGTTGAGTTCGAGGCCATCTCGACCTAAAGACAACATGCACCGATATAACAGCCAAAATAATATGACATATGATGATTCGCGGTACTTCAATGGGACCCAGGAATCGACATTTGAGGTTGAAAGTGAAGCACCTGAGGCCGCCGGGCGCAATATGATGCTGAATTTTGGTGGAACAATGGATAGACTAGATCCATCAGCGAGCTTCCCTGGGTTAGGTGAGTTACCGTCAAATGGAATGGAACCAGCCGTGGAGCAAAACCTGACGGGTACTTTCACGGGAGACTTGAACTCTACTGCATACGAAGTTGGGGATGATCATAATCATCTGCTTCAGGAAATGCTCCAACAGCATTCGCAAACCCAGCAGGCTCAACTATCGGATGCTAATTCCCAGGTATATTGCATTCCAGATAAATTTTGTTGGAAGGGTTTGGATATACATGCTTATGCTTCCTGAATATCAGTTGGAACTTGGAAGGTCTGCACATTGTAAGTCACAGTTCAAGATGTTAAAATTCTTTAGATGTACAAATCGCAAACACTCAAGGCCAACTTATGTCAGGTTCCAGCTACAGCAAGTCATGGGGCTTGGGAAGACAGTCTTAACGTTTTACAAGAAATGGTCCACCTTCAGCAGCAACAACAAGTACAGCAGATATATAACCAGGCTCAAACTGAAGCGCATGAGTTCAATCAAAGTTACAGTGCCGATCGCTTTCGAAACGCACCATATGGCAGCGGTGCAAAATTTCCCGGCGAATCTGATTTACTAAATCTCTTCCAGTTTCCCAGAAGTACCTCGACATCTCTCATACCAAGCTTTGGCTATACAACAGGCATCAGAGGGAAAGGTCCCTGGTATTCGACTTCCACAATCTCAGGTCCAGTCAATACTGATAACAGAAGCATCGGCGTTGATCCTCTTCTTGCTCATCACTCACAAAATTCCTCACAAGGCTTTTTCCACAACTTATCGCGAGGAAATACTCCAGAGGCCTCGAGGCATGGTGGACCAGCTACACTAGTGGATCTGGACCAAGAGAGAGAAGTCTTGAGCGGCAAAAATATAGTGTATGGATCCAAGCGGGAGCTCGGAGCTGCATCGGCCAAAGGAGAGCCGCGGGGAGTCAACCATTTTGCAACCGAACGACAGAGGCGAGAATACCTTAATGAGAAATATCAAACTCTACGCTCGTTGGTGCCTAATCCAACGAAGGTATATGATTACAGAACCCTAATGTTTTCCAGAAAAAGCATTAATAATGGGATGGATTTCCAACTCTAAAGTAGACTCAAGTGTACTTGTGAGACAAGGAACACCACTGTAATTAAAGGATTTTAACACGAATGCCGTGATGGCAGGCGGACAGGGCATCGATAGTAGCAGATGCTATTGAGTACGTGAAAGAACTCAAAAGGACAGTTCAAGAATTGCAGCTGCTGGTGCAAGAGAAGAGACGAGCAGCGGGTGATTCCAGTGGCGCAAAGCGACGGCGATCCTTGGACGCCACAGACACTTATCCAGGGGCCTGCACGCCTGAAAATGCTTCTAACGGGCATCTTGTGATGCAAAAAGGCAATGACACCTTTTCTGCGGATGGCTCACAACTGAGATCTTCCTGGCTTCAAAGAACTTCACAAAACGGAACACATGTGGATGTGCGCATAGTCCACGACGAGGTGACAATAAAAGTAAACCAGAGGAGAGGAAAAACCTGCCTAGTATTTGATGTCATCTCCGTGCTACAAGAGCTCCAATTGGATCTTCTTCAAGCCAGTGGCGCTACCATTGGCGAACACGATGTTTTCCTCTTCAATACGAAGGTCAGTTTTGCTAGAACTTTGCTTCGAAATGGTTGGGCATAAATGTTTGTATATCTTCTTTTTCCGGAGTCTTTGAACGATTTTATGTGTTAGAGTATAAAGATACTAGGGTCCAGATAATTTAGAACTCACGAAGAAATGGTTTTTGTTTGAGTGGGTGATAAGTGCAGATCCTGGAGGGATCCTCTACATTTGCAGGGTATATTGCGGTAAAGCTGCTGGATGCTCTTGATCGCCACTTCGTCATCAATCAATAGATACCACCTGCTCCGTAATTGGAGACTCTAAAGGGGTAGACGAGTTCCACTAGTACAAAATTATACATTCACTTTGTATGGGTACGAAAAGCGTTAGAGAGCCTAAGAAAAGTGCACCCTTACAGTACAGGTATCTGGCCACAATATTATAGAGCCGGTCAACCTGTTTCGTGATGCAATTTATCAGAGTTGTACAATTAGTCAAATTGAGCGGACAGAAGTTAGTTAAAGCTTTACAGAGTCATAAACGTTGTACAGTTTTTAATTCCGGGTACCACCCGTAGAGAAATGACAAAATCTAAATTCTAGTTAGGCATACTCCATCGAGACGTTCAGCCTTAGTTATGACTGGCAGAATACACCTAGCATGATCTGCTAATTAAGATATCCTTAACTTTTTACAGGCATCACAGATGATGATCCTAAACGTAAACACGATGAAGTGCTATGATCTTGGCACTTACTCGATTTCTCAACATCGCACGTTAACATCGTATTACCTCTCTCCCAAGCTCATCTGTCGAGTACGGTATTCAATCTGGAAGTGAATGCAACGAATATTGCCAATGCAGAATGTCTCGCTTGCTGCATGTAACCAGCAAATCCATCCTAAACTCCCGAACACGTATTTCACTGAGCATCATTATTATGAAGTAATTCTCATGTTATTCTTTGCTAACAGATGATATTCATTGCTAACAGAATATCATCTGATATTCTTTGCTAACAGCAAGTTAAGAAGAGATGCCCATTATTTCTCACGTCAGACCTTACGAAATTTCTCTCTCTCTCTCGCTGTCTCTGGCCCGCGCGCTCTGGCTCTGGCTCTTGCTTTTGCTCTTGCTCTCGCTCCCTACCAAAATGGACATGAAACAAGCTCCCGTCGTCATCTTCCACAGTTTCCCGGCTCGCCTCCTAAAGCTACACACCACTGTGGCAAGCGTCAGAACGCAGAATCTCCCGCACAGGAACAAAACCAGTGTCAACGCAGCATCAACATCAGACTACAGAGTACAGCAAATAGCAGACTCTCAGTCACGCTCAACTGCGACTTAGGTCAACCTCTGGAGTTTCCAACATTGACGAGTGATCTGCACTGACGACCCGCCCTAATTCTGTCCAAGTCGAAGTCTGGCTGGTGAAAGGACTTCCCATCAAGGGGAAGACTTCGCAAAATGGATGAAGCCCTCTCTCGCTCACAGAGAGAAAACTCCGTACAAAAACTTAATACTCTGTTCATCAAGAGTACCGTGCAAGACTGGCTCCAGAAGCGTGCACTGGAGTTCGTTAGCATCGCTTTGCCGAACCAGGTTGAGTACTGATAGAATTCGGAATCCCTTGGCATTAAAGAGAAAGCTGAGTACATTTAAGAACAGGGATAGCTAGCAACCTTGAGCGATTCAAGTTTTTTATGAAATTGTGACGCACTGAAAACCTGCAGCTGCAAGCCTTGGAATCTGCGTTGCACTTGAGGGTGGGTCTAATACCGGCGACTCATCTAACGGCGCTGGAGTTTTCATACCATGTGAGCGAGCGAGCGAGCAGTTTACAGGTCCGAAGGTAGCTGTCGATCTTTCTTATGTCAGGCTTTACAGAAACAACTACCATTTTATGGAGGTGAGGAATGTTGTTTTGTAATTGTTGTCATGGGTGCCCAATTACTCCTGCTACGTGGAGTTGGGTGCGGGGAATAATGCTCTGGCGTTTGCATGGTGCAGGTTAAGGGCAAAGTTTAAGGAGCGAGAAATACTTCACCACGAAGACACATCTTTAGACCTTGTACTCCGAAAGATCCAGGCTTCCAGCGGACGGCGAAAACAAGACTGGCTCCGATGAAGACAGAGGGGACAAAAAGGTGATAGGCTGCTTCCGGGTCATTTATAGATTGAAGATTTCAAGGGTCTTTAAGAAAAATAGCTTAAGACGAGCAATTAAAATCAACTGTACAATGCAGTTCGAGTAGTGAAGGTCTTCCGTAACAAGAAACGCATCCACAAGCAAGTTATATACAACCCAAGAACCTTCAACTCTTTGGCGATAATGCAATTGGAAAAGTGCTAAGCGAGAACAACACTGTGAACATGTACAAAATGCTCAATTTCATCACCATTTTCTTTGCATTACCCCCCACCTGCTTAATCTCACTGTGAATCCGTCGAATTGCAATTAGTTCGGTGTATATCTATAACTGATATCATAAAAACGCGGTCCTCAAGGTAGTAAATTCTGATGCTGCTTTCATACGTTCTCCCTTAACTTGCCATTTATAACGAATCAAATCCATCCCACAAACAAACGAGTCAATTCTGGGATGTACGTGGAAGAACTAGTAACATTGGCAAATTTTGAAGCTCTAGAGTTCGGTTGCTAAGTGAATTGAGTACGGCGCAGTCAAAGATCCTTAGCAGCAAGCAAATGTCCTGTACGCGGGAAATTGTCGAAGAAGAGTTCCAACAAGGATGGACACAGGGAAAACGTCAATATCGATCTAGAGCAAAGATTAGGAGCAACACTCACGATTACTTGCACCTCCACATGCATGCAGTTCAAGTCCAGAACCAACAATTTTGAGACCAAGAGCAGTGCACATTCAATAGGGAGTTCACAAAATTTGTCTTCCGTATATGATTGGAATGTTTGCAGAAATTGAAAGTATTCAGCGAGGCCCTCGAAGCTGCTCGTACTGCCGGCGAAAATCACTTGACTAATCATCCCGAAAGGATGCGATCCATGTCAGAAGCGTGCACAATCCATCACTCGCTCAAAATCAACGACATGCTTCCTCGTTGTCGTAATCGACAGAGCTTCACCCGTGTGAGGCAGTTTTCAGAATTCCACAAGATGAGCATGATGTTGCTGACATCCAGCGGGTGCTGCTAGTCCTGCGATACAAGAATTTCTGAACCGAGGTTATCCTCGAAGGTACATCTCACATTACTCCGAATACCCTCATTTGCCTATCCAGACCTACTTCTCTGCAACTCCATGTTTTATTCTATCCCTGCCATCGCTCGGCATGATCTTCGACATGATCCCGACAACATGCGGTGACGCAATCTCAATCTGTGTCACCGAAATGAAAGCAAGTTGCAACCAAGCCGGGGTGTAGAACAATGACGAACACGGGTGTCGCAAGCGTCAGCTACAAATACTTGCTTGGACGGTGTTTTGTCAATCAGCTGAGCAATGCGCTGGTGGAGGAATCCGCATGAAATCGCAGATCGCAGCCGAGACAGTCACCGAAGTTGGCCGCACAATCAAGGGAGGCGATTCGGCGTTCATCGATGGTCCACAAACACATCCGCGGCAAAATAAAAGCAACGTTGAACAGTTGGATTCATGAGAAACAAAGAGGAGCCACTCCAAGCATGTCTTCACACAGCTCTCCGAGGCAGCCGAGATGGGCCAGAACACGGCGAATCGGGCCACAGACAAATGTCGGAATGCACGCAATTTCAAATAAATAAAATAAGATAAAATAAAACCACCACCATCACCACAACCAAAGTGCAGGGCCTGGAGAATGGCGCCCCACTTTGCTTCCCACACGTACCACTCCCACAATGTCTCTGAAATTAATTGTTGTAAAATCTATTCATATTTTCACTATTTTTTTTTATTTTTTTTTGTATAATACTGCTTATTCAAAGGATTGGAATAAGTTGGAGAATATATGTTTATTAGAAGAATATGTGGCGTGGGCCACCTTTTGTGGATTGGACCTTTGATGATGTTCTTGTTAGTACTTAAAAGTGTTCCTAAAGTTTAGGAGTCAAAAGTAGCCATTGTTTAGGTACAAGGAACAAATACCCCACAACATGGTTGTAACACTTGAGGCTTTTGGAGATAATAATATTAAAAAAAAATCACTAGAAGTAATTTTCTTTTTTAAAAAATTATTTATACTGTGGTCTTCATGCAATTGAATTGTGTAGTGCAATATTCAATGTATTATTTAATACTATTATTCAAATATAATCATATTACATCGAAACAAATCAAACTTTTTCATATTTTGTTAATGCTAAAACCAACAAACGATGAAAGAAACAAAAAAAAAGCATGTACAGTTTCAACATAAATATATCAAAAACAAATCATAATATCATTAATTTTAAAACGAAATCTATCAAGCAGAATTATGTAACACAATAACATATTAATCAGCATGCATAGAATCAAAAAAATGAAAATGAAAATAAAATAAAAAAAACTTAATTAATGTGCACTTTATTTATTTGTTTATAACTTGCTGACAAAATCTATTTGAACCAATCATCAAAAATTAATAAAATAAAGGAAGCACTCAATTATTGAAAAATCACTGTCATTCAATACAGTGATTTATGTATATAAGTAATGTAGTTTGTATTTTCATAATAAGGCCTATAAGTAGTGTAACTGAGAACAAAAATTAAAATTAAAACGGCTCATAGGTATTATTATTTTTTAGCTTAGAAACAAATAATTTGAATTTCTATATAAATAAATAACATAAATTACACATTTATTTATGAATAATTAACTTCAATGCAATGTTTTTAATTTTAAAGCATTAAAATGTATAAACTTAAATTTAAGATAAAATATTTCAATAATATTTTAAGAAACTTAGATTTGCGTGAATCTCTAAAAATATGCTATATAACATTCACAAACACACTAAAACAAATGTGTCTATTAAAGACAATATTATCCCTATGTGTGTATCTATGTAAAAGACATTATATCTTTTTATATGTCAATCAATTTATGATGTCATCTACAATCATTAGCTTGTATTTGCCTCGATTTAGTGTTTCAATTAATGAGAAAGGTAGCAAAAGACAACATTCAAGGTTGACACCAAGAGCCACATTCCATGGGCTTTCACTATATTGTGTGTTGTCCACTTCGCATGTGTCATGTGGCATTCTTTTACTTCAAATTTTGTTGTTGTGATGCTATTTAGAAAATAAACTGCTGTAACAATCAAGTTCTACATCCTCCATAGATATTTAGAACCCCACTGCTTTATTTCTTTCTTCCTAAAGTAAAGCAAGAGGCTTCAATGCTAATTTAAAAGTAGTAACACTAAGTATTAAATATTGGTTATAAAAAAAGATAGCAATATTACAAATATAGGTGTTAAATATCCTATTGAAATCATTTATACTTTATACATATTTTCTTTTAAAATTATAAATAGATACAATAATTGTTATTTTATAAATTATTTTAATAAAAAGCTTCTTATAAAAAGAATTGTTTTTGAAATTGTTCCATCAAGTATATAAAAATATAAACAACAAATCCATAAACCCTAAAAACAAAAACAATGATGAAGGAGGATTAAAACCATTTATTAAATTCACTAATTTTTTCTTAATATAGTATAATTGTACTTGAAAAGCGAATTATAGCATAATATAACTATTTAAATTTTGTTTTATTTTACAACAAGATTGCTCCTTGTCAATAATTTTTAATGTTTTTAATAGGTTACTACTAGAAATATAAGAAAAAATATGATTATATATATATATATATATATATATATATTTAACTTTTGCTTCGCAGATAAAATTCATTCAATACTTATTATATCATAATATAAATGAATTTAAATAAAATTGTAAGATAGCCTTTTGATAGGTTGCAATGAACATAATAACTTCAAACCATTTGAGCCAATATTAAGTTACATTTTATTAATTCTTTGCAATTTTCGGAATGAGCTATCTATCACATAATCAAAAATAAATAAATAAATCAGTAAATTATTATTATTTTTCTTAAAGAAAAAATTCAAACTGAGACAATTTTTCTTGTTTTAAATATCCAACACATGTGTATGCCTATAAGCTACAAAAGACATAGGTACCCAGTTTCATAAATTCAAAATTTTATGAACTGGAATCAGTTACTCTGAAGTTAAAGAATATATATTGAGAAAATTATGACAGTCTTTTGTATTAAACCTACTAAATGTTCTTAATAGTATTTATAGTAAAGAAATAAGTACATACATCACAACTTCAAAAGTGGCTTAATTATCAATCTTTTACTGAAAGGAACATTACAAATATTTTACTTTAAATTAACTAAAGTGATAAAAAGTATATTGAAAACTAATAATAATAAATTATAATTATAAAAAATCATGTTTTATCAGGTATACAATTTTAAACTTAATAACGCCTCAAAGATTCATTCACAACTCAATTATACATTATTACTGGCAAACCAATGATTGTAATAATTTGAGGAATACAATTCAAAATTTTACCACCATTTTATTCAAATTTTTGAACACCTATTCAAAAAAAAAAAAAAAAAAAAAAAAAAACATGTAACCTGCATGTCAAAGATGGAAGAGTTGATCACTAAAACTTTACATAAAAAATAATGCAACAGATAAATCTGATGCAATTAACCACAGATAATGATCTGTTGTTCTTATATTGTAAAAAATAATTGAAAAATAAGAAACCAAAAAAGATAAAATTGTGCTTTAAACACCTATTGGCTTGATTATGTTTTTTTTTAATTTGAATTTGAACAAACTCTTCAAATGATAAATCTAAACAAACAATCTATGAGAACAGTAGGAGTAAAAAAAGAATATGTAAATATATATACATATATATTATTCTTCAATAACTTACATAGTCATTTTTTCTTATTTATATATCTATATATCTATATATATATATATATATTATAATGTTTAAATCACAATAATTCTGTAAAATTTGTTGAACCAGTGACACATAGTTTCAAAATCTTAAACACATGAAATTGCATATATCTCCTTAGATCTACTTTTACATACTTATTTTCACAATAAATTAAAAAAACCAATTTTTCTATGAACATCTAATTTTGGAAGCTCTAAACTCAGCAAAGATTGTTATAAAACCCTAGTTTTCAAAATTGAGAAATCCGATAGTTTGAACGGAAGACAGTAGGTGTAGTGTGAACATCTTATGAAGTGAACAGAAGACAGTGTGTGCAGTGTGAGCACAAGTGAAATTAAACAGAAGACAGTCTGTGCAGTGTGAACGCCAAAGTGATTAAACGGAAAACAGTCTGTGCTGTGTGAACTCGCGATGGAGTGAACGACTGTGTGAATGGTATTAGGGGACAGCTTCGAGGAAGTTTCTTGATTTACAGGGGAGGGAAAGCTGTTGTCGTCTTCTTCATGTCCTCCTCCCTTTCGGATGTTCTAATAGATGTGTTCTAAGCCCTATCCACCTATGGCGATGGCCAATGGAGCACAAGTGTTGGCCGCTTCAGGAATGCGATTGGACCCTGTGTGTTGGATGGAAAGGCCCTGGTGTCCGTCGATACAGCGATCCAAAAACTCACCCACTCACGCACACACAGTGAACTGGCCAAGTGGCATCGTCACTGATTCCGCAAATCGTTATTCACGTGTTCTGGACGTGCACGCAATGCCGTGTTCCTTCTGTAGCTCAAGAAAGAGAACCTTTCAAGTGTTTGTATGATGGAAGAACCATGATGCCTGAGGAGCACTTTACTGAAATGCTTGGAGTCTGTAAGTGGAGCCTCTGAAATAGGCTGGAGGAATAGTTTCCTGCTTCGTTTTGTTTTTTGGTTTGCGTGTCTGTTTCTCTCTACTTAGTCAGATAACCTGGAAAGGGCAAGCTCACTTAGGTGGAGCGCAAACTGCATGGGAGATAGGCTCTGCTGAAAGAGCCACCGGAATAAGTCCAGCGAAATACCTTTTGAATGCTAGCACTTGCTTAAAGAGGAACTGGCGGAAGGGAGAGATTATATCCCTAACGATGCGAGCTGGATTGGGTGCAGCAGACCCAAGGCTTCGTGTATCACTTGCGCAAGGCTGTAAAGATAGTTGACTTACTCGGCGGCATCGATATTTTTTTTCCAGGTTACATCCTCGTTGACTTAATATCGCTCCCCTTTCGATTGTGTGATTTCGGTGGAAAGTCTGCTGTCGATAGTGCAGTTTGCACTCTGATTTTGACATCAGTTTGAGTTGACGAACTCATTTTCATGTCTGTGTGGAATCTTTAGTTCGGGTCGAAGTTGCTTTCGAGTTCCATGCTTTAATGTGATGTTGTCTACGGGATATTTCTCAGAGATCAAGAATATGATGAAAAGAAATTAGGGGGAGGTCACGGTTATTTAGCTAATTGTCTTGTGCATCTTTGACGCTTTGTATGCGCAGTTTGTTTAATGTCCCTACGCGGTCGAGATGGCGATTGTAGCACTGTTTTAGTCGGATTCTTCCAAAGTGAGTCTTAGATCATGCGCCATCAAGGAGAGGTTACTGGGGAGGAATATGGACAGGTGTAATTCTCCAATCTGAAGTATCATCTATCGGTCCATTTGTTACGCTTGCAATTTGGGGAGGAATCAAGAATAGGCTATGGCGTCGCGTTGCATTTTGCTTTTGCCATTAGGCAAGCAGTTGCCATCTGGCAGTTTCCATGTGGAGAAGGATGTGCGATACAACGTACGTCAGCCATGCCATCGGCTTCGGTTTCGACAACAAGGAACACAAACATATCAAATCAATCAGAGTCTGACAGACGTGACAATCTATCAATCACCTTTGACATCAAGATTTATCTTCTCTAAGAACCTTAAAGGCAAAGTTACAGGTGCGGTGAATGGAGATAGATTTCATCGGCATAGCATCATATGCTGTAGTGGAGGAAATGAAGGAATTGGGCACGAGAGCATCAACATTGAAGATGTGACTCATCAGATGCGATTATTGCTAGAAACTGAAAGTCCATCGGCAACGACAGCAGCAAGTTCTTTAGTCAACTCCATGACCCCGACAGCTCGTTCTGTCCTTATTTCCGCTCTCTTCCCTGGTAAGCATTCCGTTCTTCTTATTCCTTGTAGGTGGTATGTCGGATTTCTTTGCTATGAACTCTGCAGATTTTCGAGTTAAAAATCTGCGAATTCAGAAAAAATTCATCATTGGCTTCGGTGCTCTCAATTCTTTCCTCTTAGTTTCTAGAATGTTACTCGATTCGTTTTACCTTGAACTTCAACATTCTTTACAATAACGATTGAAGCAAGGGCAGTCACATCATACTTCACAACTCCGATTTGTGCAGCTACTCAGGAATCAGTGGACCATTTTCAGCAGGCAGATACAAATGCAGACGGGATGGTGGACGCTACTGAATTTGCTAATTTTGTTGAAACGCAAACTCATTTATTTGAAGAGTCAAACAAGCCCTTAACGTCCAAACAACTCTATCATTTGGGGACCCGCGCTGCAATTGGTAAGCTAATGCTGTAAGCGGTTCAGTCAATTAATAAGTAGCTGTTATACTTGGCAAATCGTTAGAACTAATGGAGCAGTGTTGTTGCACTGGCATTTTAACTGGACCTAGATCATTGACGAGGTTGTCGGTTGCACTTAGGCCTCCAAGTTTTATTAAAACCCTCCCCTCCTTCCCTACGGTTTTTACCCGCGAGAATCTCAAATGTCCACGCATTCTTCAAGTTCTTTCTTTCACGCAAGTGTTTTAATTACGACATGTGTAGCTTGTTTTCATTATCTAATCGTGAAATTAGAATTTAGTTGTATTACTGGCATTTAATGCGATTCCAAGACATTGAATGCTAATCTTTGGATGTGGCATTGCAGGAATGGTCGGTTTCGGGTTTACAGGTATTGTAACTACCTTGTGTGTTTGAATTTGCTGGAGAGAACCACTTACTAAGAACAATTCTTTTTTGTCCTTGCTTTTAAAGACACGAGCAATTAATTGCAAAAGTTAGACATTTACATGTCAGCCAGTTCATTCTAAGATTGTTTGCCATTCGTCACTGTGCAGACAATGCTATCATGATTCTTGCTGGAGACCTAATTCAAAATTCTATCGGGATCACACTTGGCCTTTCTTCACTCATGGTAGATTTATATTTCTCCACACTCAGTTGATAAGTTGCGTTTCTACAGCCGCAAAGTCTTGTTCCTAAACTCTTTGAAACTACACTGCCGAATGAGATTTTCTGTCGAAAATTGAGAAGGGGTGCTGAAATGCTCATTCAGAGGACTTCACAGAAACATTCCCATTCCAGAGAAACTGGGCTAATTGAGTGGTGAGCATTGTGGCAGTCTGCAGGTTTGGGAAATGCAGTTGCGGACTTCATAGGAACAGCATTTCGAGGATACATAGAACGTTTAAGTAGCAAATTTATGCCAGATGTGAAAATCTCCACTCGTCAGATGCAGTCCAAGGAGGCATGGTGGGCTGAGACTGTGGGTGCATCTGCAGGTCTTTCTATCTATTGCACTCGTGCCTTCCAGTTTGTACTTAGAACGATGAGACAATCGACTACAAGACCTCTGAATCATTCTGCAATAATGAAATCTTTGAAATATCTCCTCAACGCGCTCATATTGTTGCGTAACGTGCAGGTGTCACTGTGGGATGCCTACTGGGATTAGCTCCATTGATATTCCTCCAGCGGACTGATGGAGGAACAACTTCTGGGTCCACGGTGATTGCTTTGGCAGGCAAGGATGTGAGAGGCAACCTTTCACAACCAGAAGATGCCGCTGTAGTTTGTTCAAAACCTGAAGCTGTTGAAAGGGGCGGAGAGACCGTGTTTGCTACCATATCTACAGTTGCAACTCCTAAATTTCAAGGGCTTGGACTGGCACAAAATTTGGGTGGTACAGTGATCATTCTAAGTCTCACGGTTGCAATGGCTGTAAAGAGAGTACAAAAGTTCATGAAGAATCGTAAGTCGGAGCAATAAGATTTCACTTCACTGACAAATGTATTTTGCAATTAATTTGGGACTTTCATATATTTTAATGTGAATTGTAATAAAGTATTATTCTTCTTCAAACTTGATTGCTTAATTGCATGATCTGCCAAAAACTCAAATACAGCGCACTGGCAAATAGATGAATATGTTCATTTTTATTTTTATTTTTTTAATTCACGTGCTAAATATGGTTTTAACTTTGGTTTAAATTTACTAACTGATATTTTTAATGATTTATTAACATATCTTCTCGATTTTTTTTAAATCAACTACCTCATGAGATTGATTAGTGTGTATAAGCCTCTTTTACTTGGGTTTATATTTAATGAATATTAGCCATAAAATTATAAAATTCTTAAAAATTAAAAGAGGTGGTCAAATGGATTTTAGTTTCTGATTTTCTAATTTTTTTATTACATAAATCTATCTCTTAGAATTTGCAATTGCTCAATCTTCAAGAAGTGCTTTATTATAAAAAGTTGATAAGCAATGTGAACAAATTACTAAAAAGTCTTCTAAACATATAGCCATCTTAAGAGAAATTCAAAAAAATAATTTTATTTAGACCATGTAGGAAAAAAATGCATTCCACTTCATCTTTTTTTAACCATAAATTCTTTTAAAAAAATACTTGTATAATGATAATTAATATATATGACTTGCTATATATATTAAAAAATATATATTTAATCTAAAAATTTGGCTAAGTATTAAATAATATAAAAACTTAAATATATTATAATTATATTTTATTTTATAAAAGAATATTAAAAAAAATCCTACATATCTCTCAATTATGCTAAAATATCAAGAATATCCATGTATTCTTGATAATAGCAAATATATCCTTCAAATTTGTGATTATAGCATATATAACCTTGTTAGTAATAAGGTAACACTACTTTTCCTTGTTTAATTGTCACCTAGGGCCAAAACCATGGAATGTGTAGATTTGCTAGGATATTTTGGCAAATTATTTTTTGAGCTCAATGAGTATGCATTTCAATAGATTTATACATACCATTACTATTGAAAATGCATATGGTATGAACTTGACTTCCACACTTGAATGGATGGCCTTGAACTTTCATCCAAAAACTTGATTTGATTAATTTATCACCCTAGTGCACTTATCACCTTCTTGGTTATTTATTGCCCTATAAGTCATATTTGTGTGTGAAGGCATAGAGGCTTGTGAACAAGTAGATGTAGGTGATGACATTCTATTCAAATGATACAAGCATCACAACAAGAAAAACATTGTCATAGCCAAGTGCCACCAAAAATCTATAATGTGAGGTGTGGTTAGCAAATTGACATTAAAAAAAGAAGCTAGATTTTTCTAATTCTTAAAAAGCCAAAAATAGGTATAGCAAAATTTGCTTAGTTTGGACCTCAAATGATGTTTAAATAAGAAATGTGGGTGATACCTTATCACCAATGAGGATACAATTGCTATTATCATATATCTAAAGATTATATTTTCTATTATCAAGAATATAAGAATATTCTTGATGTTTTAGTATATTTGAGGGATATATATGATATTTTTCCTTAAAAAAAATCTAAATAGATGATAGAGAAAATATAGAAGAGGCAACCAAACTTCAAATTTTTAACACATAATTCTAAATTTTACTCACACATATTAAAATATTAAAATAATATATTAGTATATTTATAATAAATGTAGGTTTTGTTATATAATTCACAAATGAAAAGAATAGTTAAATTTTATACTTACAAGAAGATTCTATCTATTATTGAAGTTTATTGTTTACCATAATGATAATGAATCTAAAAATAAAAATTATGATGTTTTTATTAATGTCTTGGTAATTATTTATAATAAAAATATTAATAATAATACATATTATGTACATTATTATTATTATTATTATTATTATTGTTATTCAAATCTGTAATATGTTTCAAAAAGTTGATAGTAATTATAAAAAAATAAATTATGCAAAGCTGGATTCATTAATTTACTATTTAAATTTTACTATCTTAATAGTTTTATTTTGTGTCATAGTTATAAGTGTATATATATATTTTTTAAAAAGTAAAATAATGCATTGATACCTTATTTTTAAAAGTAGATATTTTAAAAATACTTCTAATAAAAAATACATATTTAGAGATATAAACACATGGACACATCCATATACATAAAATAACATATCGTAAATATTTTAGTAAAATTACACTTTCTAATTAATTTAACTTTAAAATGTTTATGGGGCGTTGTCGAACTGAATGAAACCCAAACTCTTAATGTAAAAAGTAGAATTAAAATTTAGATGAAATTCATTCATCGCGTGAATCATTGAGAAACCACAAAACTTAAGCTCATGGATGAATGAACAGAAGGCCCGGTAAATGAATTCCAAACGAGAAGTACTTCACGGTGAAGGGGCAATTCTCAGTTCCGTGTCCAGTCGGGGTCAAATGCGGTGATGGATCCGCCATCTCACTCAACAAGAATCTGGAGAATAGGGGTCTGAGTCTAGGGTTTAATGGGACCCGTTACCGTGCTTTAGGGTTTAAGCTGTTCCGGGCTTCAGACGAAGCAACGAGAGCTTCAGGGTAGTTCGACAACGCCCCATGAGCTCCGTTTGTTCGATTTTTACTTTGCCAAGGGCGGTCGGTCTCTCCTCGGCCCCGTTGCTGTCCTTAACGATTGCTCGTGTGTGCATTTTCGGTTTAAGGGGGAGAGAGAGCGAGTCGTAATTGAGGTTTTGTAAGCGGGAACTACAGTGCGGGCACAATGAGGAAGAAAGTGGATCCTCGAATTCGGATGATGATAGAGAATGGAGTGAAAAGTAAACAACGAACTATGTTCGTGGTAGTTGGTGACAAGGGACGCGACCAGGTATTCGCTGCTGTCGTCGCGCCTGTGGATTCCTTAGTTGAAGTTATGCGGGCTGAGCATCCATTGAGATTGTTACTGCAATTGGAGTGCAGTCGCATGTTGTGTTTGGATTACTTCCGTTGCTGTCTGAAGTTTGAGACTCCGATGATGGCTAACTGATGAGTCTCTGCTTAGATGGTTACAGTAATGCTACGAAAACATAGAAGTCCGTGCGGGGTGGTTTTACCGGTTTTGTTTGTATCTTCACTTTGTAATTGACCACAACTTCATTGAACATTGCTTTGGTTGAATTCCAGGTGGTAAATTTACACTACATGCTGTCCAAGGCTGTTGTGAAAGCTCGGCCATCGGTTTTATGGTGCTACAAGAAAGATCTCTTTCTGAGCAGGTAATGTGGATTTCCTCGGAGCAGACGTTCTTTTCAGCTTGTGAGTTGGTCCCAGCGAAGTGAAGTTCAAATTTGAACTTAGCATAGTCATTCCTGATAATTATCATTCCAGCTCGTGTTCTATCTAATACAAGTTCCAATCTCTTAATATTACGTCTGGATCATATCGGTGTCAATTAACAGGGTAACTACTTAGTGTTTCAACATGTTTTCACACTATGCCATATATTCGACAGTACAGGGACCTCGGTTTTTACATCCTTTTGCAGTACCTTCTGAACGCAGTACGAAACGATTTCAATAAAACTCCAACCCTGAAATTGTGACCGCTGGTGTTCACACTAATTTGATTATCGTTGAATGTTCTCATTGATTATTAGCATAACCACATTTAATGTCTTTGGGATGCTGTGGCCAGACTATCTTCAGTCCACATCTGGCTCATTCTATCTAAGATGCTTTTTTTATTTTTTATTTTTTTATTTTTATGTGCAGTCATAAGAAGAAACGTATGCACCAAATTAAGAAGATGATGGCACGAGGGTTGTTAGACCCTGAGAAAGATGATCCGTTTGCTCTTTTCATGGCCAGTACAAACATTCGATACTGCTATTACGCGGACACCCACAAAATTCTGGGTAACACCTTTGGCATGTGTGTTCTACAGGTCAGCATTTTCGGCGCTGATTCTTTGGTGCCGTGTTAGTGACCTTTGTTCTCGAACATAGCATTTTCTCACTGAAGCCAATCGCAAAGCTTTGGTTATCTAAAGAACCGTCTGTAGGTTAGTTATCTTTTACTTTATTTTATTTCTTAGCCATTAAATGTGGCATGTCCTGAGAAGTACTCTGATTTATCATCATGCAGGACTTTGAGGCACTTCAACCAAATCTTCTAGCTCGGACCATTGAGACAGTGGAGGGTGGTGGCATAATCATTCTTCTTCTCAGCTCACTAACTTCTCTAAGCAAATTGTATACAATGACAATGGTAAACATTTACAGGCCAGGTGCATGACCTTGATACTAACAGTACCCACGAAACATTAAGTATTCTGTGAATATTTTTCATGAGATCCAGCCGCCCCTTTAGCTTGCTAATATTTGATTTATCGGTGCTTTGTTTGGGTGTATGTTTGTTGCAATCAATCTTATTTTACACAGTGCGTTGAGCAACTTGTGTTAATGATCAATGTGGACAGGACGTTCATGCCAGGTTTCGAACAGAGTCACATGGAGATGTGGTTGGTCGGTTTAACGAGAGGTTCATATTATCCTTGGCTGCATGTAAATCTTGTTTAGTGATGGACGATGAGCTTAATCCGCTCCCCTTGTCTTCACACACCAAATCTATTACTCCACTGCCCAATTTGGAGGTACATACAGCTACCATCTGCTATTGCTGTCTGACGTTGGATTCCGTGGTTCTCGTGTTTTTTAAGCTCAATGTTTCAATCATCCGAAATCATTATTTGTCCAAGGCCAAGTCACGCAGGGTCGGCAGGTGTCGGTCAATTAGAACGTAAAATATTCTTTGCAGTTTTTTGGAGCTCTTGCTGACTTTTAGTAGGTACTTCCCACGTCTCTAGGGTGAAGAAATGCTATCCGAGGCCGACAAGGACTTAAAGGAATTGAAGGATTCCCTTCGAGACACGCAACCGGCCGGTCTACTGGTGCAGAAGTGTCGCACTCTCGATCAGGTGATTTCTCTTGACTTAGTTCAGTCATTACTTAGCCAGCTTTGCAAATGAAGCTGATTTGCCTACCTCAAGGTAAAGTTGGTTCTATATATCTCGTTCAGGTGACCTATTGAACTGAATAATAGTCGTCCAATTCCATCGCATTGTGGCTGTGGTTTCTTGTGTAATTTCTAGCATTGCTCTTTTATGGTTTTCATCTTTCGCCTTGGTATGAATTGACGCCAAACTTGACACTAGGACGGTTTTCTCTTAATTCAGGCTAAGGCAGTCATTACTTTCCTAGATGCTATTTCTGAGAAGACCTTACGCAGCACAGTGGCACTCACTGCAGCTCGAGGTAGAGGAAAGTCGGCTGCCTTAGGAGTCGCAATTGCTGGAGCAGTTGCCTTTGGGTATGGGTTTACTTTAAATAACATTATGGTCCCAACATGCATGGTTGTGTGTTTGAGCCTTGTTTGAACTTGGAGTGTTAATTGTCTCATGCAAGTACCGCTAGCAATTGAAACTGAGAATTGTACAGCTATTGTCACAGAATACACTTCTGACATGGACACTTCACACAGGTACTCGAATATCTTTGTGACAGCTCCAAGTCCTGAGAACTTGAAGACATTGTTCGAATTCATCTTTAAGGGCTTTGACGCAATGGAATATAAGGTATTTGTAGACTTTGACTCGTGATGTCGAAACTTGGGTGTCTTAATGGCATCTACTCTTGGTAGAAATTCCCTTGTGTCAATCTATAATGCCATGATCAATTTTTATAATTGTAAGATACTAGTTGATAAGGAAGTGCGTACAATTCGTTTATACGGTTACGATTTAGGGATCTGATAGTACTAGTTTATTGTTTTCAATCTCTAGATGATTTTCATGCAATGGGGCCTCTTATTAATTTTTTTCCTCCTTGTCCTATACAGGAGCATATTGATTACGACCTTGTGGAAAGTACGAACTCAGCATTTAATAAAGCAATAGTTCGTGTCAATATTTTTAGACAGCACCGACAGACTATTCAGGTGAACTCGCAGAAAGAAATGCATTTCAGCAGCATGTTTTAGCAATTAAATATTCACATAGTTCATTGTATTGATACTGTTCTTGCTCGGATGGTGGGTCACAGTATATTCAGCCAAAGGATCATGAAAAACTTGCACAAGCAGAGTTACTTGTAATTGATGAAGCAGCTGCAATTCCTTTGCCAATTGTGAAGGCTCTTCTTGGTCCGTATTTGGTCTTTCTATGTTCAACTGTGAACGGGTAAGTTTTTCTTATATAATGGCTAGTGCAGAACAATCTGCGAAACTGCCCAGGTGCTTGTGAGGGTTGAAGTCCAGAGTGAAACCTGTGATCTAGGCTTCTATTCAGTTGAATTTGTAACGTGTTTACTGCTTCTGAATCAGTTTAAAGAATCACTGATTGGTATAATATTTTTCTTGTACTCAATAAGTTTACTTGTCATCTTTACTTATCTTTTCTATATTAACATGGTATCTTTTGCTACAGTTATGAGGGCACTGGAAGATCTTTGTCGTTGAAGCTCATACAACAGTTGAGGGAGCAGAGCAATAAGTTGCAGTCTAATGGCAGTACGGACGGTGGATCTGTGCCTGGTAAAATTCGACAGCATTTGCTTTGATGATTGTATGTTACTGAAATCTAAATTCTTGTCATTTCTTGCTGTTTCTGCGAGTCGGCGTGGTGAAGATTTTGATGGTCAATAGTATATTTGAAAGACTTGATTGTGCAAGTGGGTCACATCTTTCATCTAGAAGTTTCTGAACAGTACATGTTTCTTATGCTAGAATTAGTATCCTGTTTTGTTCTCGCTTTATTACTTATAGAAGAGTTTATAAATTCCTTTTTTATGGATTTTAATTGGGAGTTTTAAATTGACAGGGAGAACCTTTAGAGAGTTGGAGTTGGCTGAGCCGATCAGATACAAAGCTGGAGATCCGATTGAGGCATGGTTGAATGAATTATTGTGTTTGGATGCCGCCAATCATATCCCTAATATTGAGGGCAGGTGAATTAAGTCCTTTCACTTTTACGTGTGTTTTCAATGTTGTTTTGGTAAATCTTTAGCTTAAGAATCATTTCTTTCGTCAAGAAGAATCAGAGATGGCTCCAATGTGTCGTTATTCTAACGTTGTATGTTGGTGAATTTTGCATGGATTGCGATTCTGTATTGCGCCATCAAGGGCAGAGTTTTAGCACTCATGCCTTTAGTTGTTGTTCCATTCTGTTCCGGACCTGCTTCTTATTTTTCTCTTTTATGGTTCCAGGCTGCCACATCCTCAAGAATGCCAGTTGTATTACGTGAATCGTGATGCCTTATTTTCCTACCACAAAGAGAGTGAAATGTTCCTGCAGGTAACTCACCTGAAGTTATTATGCCCAATTTCTTCTAGTCAACTTGGAGAATCATTCAATCCGCTTTAATCTGGGAAATCGTTGTGTTGCATGCATGCACACCGGCTTTAACTATCGTTCTTGGTTTTGGTTTGAGGGGATCAGAGAATGATGGCGTTGTATGTCGCTTCACATTACAAAAACACACCCAATGACCTGCAGCTTATGTCTGATGCACCAGCACATCATCTGTTTGTTTTACTTGGTCAGTTAAATTCGTTTATCTGTTGAATGCTTAATTTGTTTCCCTTCTAACAAGAGTGACCTTTATAATTTACTTTTCAAATGTCCTTAGTTATTTTATGAAATTCCATCTCTTAACTTACATACAAGATATACCTACTCGATCAAATTTTTTGAGCTTCTTTCTGACTTTTCCAATCAATTTCGGGGATCAGGACCTGTCGATGACACACAAAACAGAATGCCTGATATCCTATGTGTCCTCCAGGTACTTCGCGACTCAATATCATAATTTGTCATTTATCCAGTTTGGTTCATTTTCTAGGAGAGATCTCCGTGAGTCTTGTCGATAACCACGTTAGATACTTGAGTAGAGAGTTATCTTTAGAGATGAATATATCATGGCTTCCTTGCAGGTATGCTTGGTGATACAGTCCGGCTAAGTTGTTTTTTTTGTACTAATATAGTCGATCTTTTTCTCTGTTTTTGGTACAGGTTTGCTTAGAAGGTGAAATTTCTAAGCAATCAGCTTTAAGAAGCTTAAGTGAAGGAAACCTACCTAATGGAGATATGATACCATGGACCATCTCACAGCAATTTCAAGATCCCGAGTTTCCTAGCCTGTCCGGCGCGCGTATCGTTCGCATTGCTGTGCATCCAAGTTTAATTAGGGCAAGTTCAGCTTTCAACCTGAAACATGTCGATTGAGCCAGCTTGTCGAATTACCTCTTGCTTATGGGTTTTCTAACTATTAGGATGATGTTTCAGATAGCCTTTTTTCCAGAGCTGGGAGGATCTTTTACGTCGCTCGTGTATTGATTATTGAAAGACTTGTGTATACATTGCAGGCTGGTTATGGTTCTCATGCTGTGGATATCCTTTCCAGGTTCGTTTGCCATCTTTTATCTTTCTAATTCGGGAAATTATCGCCTTTTCATGCAAATCTTTATCGAGTTTAAGTTCTCTAAATAGGTGCTTATCCTATTTTGTTCTTGCAGGTACTATGAAGGACAGTTATCAGATTTGACAGAACTTGAAGATGATGCAGCTGAACCGAAGGACTCTCAGAAATTAGTAACAGAAGCAGCATCCGAGGTGTGGACATATAAATCTGTATTAATTGTACTTAAGAATGACTACAAACATACTTTTAAGTTACGCTTGTCCTCTAGATGAGGCGATGTTCGATATTTCGTTATGATTCAACTTTTCTCATTTTCTCTTGTTCCTTTTTACTTTGAAGGTTTCACTCATGGAAGAGACTGTTAAACCTCGTGAAGATCTTCCTTCGATATTGACACTCGTAAGTGAAAGGAAGCCTGAGAAATTGCATTATCTGGGAGTATCTTTCGGGATTACTCAGGCACTTTTCAATTTTTGGCAGAAGCGAAAATTTGTTCCAGTTTACGTGCGGCAGACCCCTGTAAGTTAAAAAGTTTATTTGTATTTTTATTTTATTTATTTATGTATTTGTTTAACTTTTCTCTTCTCTTAGTGGTCTACTACGCTCTCTCTTATCAAGCATCTTTAGCTATTGAGTTATATTCTGGTAGCATGAGGGCAGCTTTACAATGATGA
Source organism: Physcomitrium patens (assembly GCF_059467195.1). Classification (NCBI taxonomy): domain Eukaryota; kingdom Viridiplantae; phylum Streptophyta; class Bryopsida; order Funariales; family Funariaceae; genus Physcomitrium; species Physcomitrium patens. The sequence continues at coordinate 14,661,605 of NC_143414.1, read as the reverse complement.
CTTTCGTTTACAATTTATTTCACAGTCGTCTTGGTCAGAATGATTTATTGAGCCTGAAATCTTCACTTGCTTAAACAGTTTACTGTCATGGTTATTAACTCGTTACCCACATATCTCAGCACATGTCTGTTGTTTGGTGCATTAATTGGATATGGTTAGCAAATATCACAAGTTTGTACATGCTGCTTTTAAAGATAATTATTTAATCTTTCTTACTCACTTATATCGTTCGGCTATTTTGCAGAATGAAATCACAGGAGAACATACATGTATCGTTCTAAAGCCTCTTCAGAGCGATGATGTAGAAGGAGTAGCTGGGGTGTCTGGTGGTTGGCTCAGTCCTTTCAACCAGGGTGCGTTTTTGTACATTACTTCGAAATTTTCAGGACCTGTGTGATGATCAATGATATTGTTTTTCTGTATTGTTCTTCTTGAAGAAATATTTATTTTTGAATTATTATTGTTAAAGTTAATGGAACATCTCTAATCAAGCATGTGAGTAGAAATTTGAAACCGAAGATGGAAATTTGGACCTCTTTATTGAAGTGATTCCACATGTTTTCTGAGACTTCTTTGTTCAGACTTTAGGAGGAGGTTCATGTCACTTCTGGGCTTCCAATTTCGAATGTTTGCTCCGGCTCTGGCGTTGAGGTAAGAAATTTGAGTGGATAACATGACTGACTGTTCCTAATCAAATTTTTCTGTCGATCTCTGATGTGCTTTGTGAAGGAAATGGAAACAATTATTCAATATTCAAGTTTGAATTGAGGTGTTCAATAACACTTAATTTGAGTGCCCCTTGCTATCTTAAGCCATTAATTTTTAGCTTGGATTTGAACTTTCGAAGTTATTTTTGACACACGATATCATGATATGTTTTTGTGTTGCAGTATTCTGGATCCCAAGATAACCTTCACTGAGCAGGAGACAATGGTAGGAGCATCGACAGAGAATATTATTAGAGGGTTGACTCCTCTGTTGACTCCCTATGATCTCAAAAGATTGGAATCATATGCAAGCAACTTAGTCGATTACCATCTGGTAAGATTTGGATACATACTTCTCAATCCCTCTACTTAATAGAAGACCCGTTGGGGCATATGCCATTGAATTTAATTTACTAAAGTTTTGAAAGTTAAGTTCTCTTGTCAGTGTCATTTAACTCAATTTTCACCTTTTTCTTCTTTCTCTCTCGATCTCTCTCGTCGCCTCTATTGAAGGCTTCACCAGTGCGTTCAAATAATTATCCAATGACCGTTGTTATGCATCTGCAATGGTCTCATTGATCTTTCTTGCCTACTAGATGGTAGTTTTCATCCTTAGCACATATCGAAGGCTTTCTGGTACTACTTGCCTTCGAGTTCAAATAGTTATGTGATAGGCTCTGGTCAGAATTGTACCATTGCCTTCTAATTCTTTTGGTAACTGGAATACCTCTCTTCAAAGTACAATCATCTCGCTTTGATTTGCTTGTGCAATATGTCTATGTCACCCGTCTGCTTATATCATCTTGAAATAGATTTCTTTTGTTTACGTTAAGGTTATGAGGTCTGTGGTGATTTCGAACTACATCTAACAGGACGTCATTTTTTATACGGGATGATCTGTGCAGATTTTAGATTTGGTACCCACGGTAGCACGTCTCTATTTTCTGGAAAGATTACCTACATCCATCTCATATGGCCAGGCAGCTATATTATTATGTTTAGGATTGCAGTATCACCAACTGGAGCATGTTGAGGTTAGTGTTTTTACCCTACACTTGCCGCAACATGTTGAATGTAGGACTGAAGTAAAACGTCGGTGGTCGTCTTTGTCTATTTCATTCCCTCATATGTTAATAACGGAGTTTCAATTCGACATAGTTGTTTCTCTGAGCCAATCGCTGTATAACTACTGTCACGTGACATCCACAGGCGCAGTTGAAACTACCAGGGAGTCAGATATTAGCTCTTTTTAACAAGACAATTCGGCGTCTTTATAACCAGCTTCACAAAGCAGCATCAAAAGATATTGAAGCGGCTCTACCAAGACTGAGAGAGGTAATGCCTAGGCAGTCACTGCAGTTACGTGCTGCTCTTGCGTAAGCCTAGTGATAGCCCAAGAACTTGCTGTGCTAGTAGTGCGTTCACAGTAGGTTGAAGGGAGAATCATATTCCTTCAATCTCTGGTGCTTACATTGAGCCATTTTCTGCTGGTTGTTCATGGAATTTTATCTCGTAGAAAAGTCTTCTAAGTCTACGATGTTTCCGCAATGTGCAGGTCACAATGATGCCTCATGAAACCACTGTGGATGAGGATCTGATCAGTGGCGCCAAGAAAGTGGAAGTAAGTGATGCTATTATATTATTTTCTTTTTTCACAGACTTGATATTAAAGGTTCTGGTGATTCTTTTTGAGGTATTAATGGTCATATTCCCATGGCTACAGTGGACTTCATTTGTGGTTCACTAGTTGGGGTGCTCTCAGAATGTGCTTGTACATTTCGCGTTTTCTCAGTAGGAAATTGTGATACTTTGCAGGCGGATATTCGTAGCAAAATGGAAGAGAATGTGTTGGATCCAGAAAAGTTGCAGCGATTTGCCATCACTGGTGCAGATGCTGATTTTGATGAAGCCCTTGGTAGTGGAAAAATCCCCAAAAGTGGATATGTTAGCGTGAAGTCTTCTAAACGTCCTGATGGCAAGGATCAGCAGAAGGTTGGTAAAGCTGAGAAAGCAAAGAGGAAAAAGGGGGCAGATTTCAAACGACCTGGTGGCAAGAAATCGAAGCATTGATTACACACATTTCTCAGCACTTGGCAAGCAAATGATACGTGTATTTGTGAAGATTGTATTACGTACAAGGTAAATCAGGCCAAGAAAAGTTCCATCAGGAAGCTGCAGATATGCCTGCTTAACACACTCAAGTAGGAAAGTACGTGCTGGTTATGAAAGTGCTGATATTTGGAACCTAAGTCATTGAATTTTGGATACCCTTCACAGCGTCGGACATTAGCTTTTTATTTCTACAAGGCGCAGTGATTTCAGTAAGTTGTAGGATTCAAGTTCTGGCACTAATTAGATGCATTTGACTTGACGCAAGTTAGGAAAGCCATATCTAGAGAATTGTAGTAGTAAGAGAAGTCGGCAGTTGTGCAGTGAGTTTACACCGTGGTTAAAGAGTTACATTAGAAGGAATTTTAAGCTAGATGACAAAATGACGTGACGAAGTTCATGGCTGCAAAATGATTTTGTTTCATTAATCTTCTGGAAAGCGCTTTTGAGAGTGTGACCCAAACTCTTAAATGAAAGAGACTTGATTAATTCTACTTCCTTGGTACTGCGTCTCGTGTTGGGTCCTCTTGCGTTAACAATCCTGAGGGCATGTACCAACCCATCTTAACATCTTTTACTAATGGTCTATCTCCGTTTTCAACCCTGCAACAGACTACAGTAAACTTACATAGAAAATAAATGTGCCGAGACTTGGCCTTGCTTAGTAGGTTGGAGGTTACAATAAACTTGGAGATCCTGGAAAGCGATGAGGGGAACTCGAGCCGAACAAATTCGACTGTTGATATGACGAAGGCGGATTGGTACAGTAATCAGCAGAGTACTCAAACGACCATGGCTACCCTCCATCGAGTTAAACAGCGAGTGAACTACTGGACGTTTGCTTCGTGTAACCAAACGTGGGTTAGAATTCCAACGAGAATATTACGTGGGTTCTCGACACCAGCTCCAGGCAAATTCTTCATCTCATTGCTTCAAACAACTAAACCTGTAAGTGGAACGAGCCTTGTTGGCAAGTTTAAGGCAACATGTTGCACTTTTGTGAAAGGGAATTTTATCATACATTTTCTCTTGCACATAAGCAGGTAGTTAACAAGATCTGAGGACCATGGAGCCTCCAACTATATCATTAAGGATGAGTCCTTGAAGCTGAACTTCTGATGCAGTAACGAGCTCATTTTCGAAACTTCTTGACAAGAGCATCAATCGTAAATTTGGTATTTTTGTATAATAATATTACATAGTGAATAAATCATGAATAATATTTATATTGTGGTGATATGCACATATTGATGTTTGCAAGTAACATCGATAAATTCTAGAATCTTATCCAAAGTAAAGTTAAATGAAGGCTCCTATTTTTATGTGTTTATTTCAATTATTTATATTTGAGATGAGTCAAGAATTTTTGTTTTCATTTTTTATTCGTGCTCTATTCTATCATTAATACAATTTAGTATGGTGGAATGATTTCATATCCCGTTTTATTTAGTTTGATGAAATATATGATTTAATAGTTTCATATTATCATCTCAAACATAAGTAAAAAAATCATAATTTCATATAAAACATTATATATGAAAAAAATTATAACACTGATTTGGAAATGATAAATGAATACAGTTCATATCAGTTCAGTGTCTTAAATAATTATTTGACTTTCCTATTCTTGTGCATTTTGTTTAGCTAGTTCACTCATTTAGCAATATCTTTTGTTACTAGTTTGATGAAATAAGTCTTAAGTTTGTAACACCCTCCTTACATTACTGATACTTGCATAACTAGTAATTGGATAATGGTACATCTTTGTGTATAGAGTATTAGTGATTGTCTGTTGCTGCTCCACAACACTGTAATTATGATGTTTTGCAAACTTGAAGCCATATCAATAGATTGATTAATCCCTTGTCATAAAATTCGCACATAAGTAAGTCTTGGCAGATAGATGCATGCACATGTGTGTGTATATATATTCAATAATTTACAATATATATTCACATAATCATTTTGTAGTAAAGAAAAGATTTTTTTTCTCTCTCTCAATCAATTGTTTAAAATGTTAAAATCAATGTTATGTCATATATTAAAGTATTTAATATCACTTGAAAAAGATATATGGATACAAATTACCTCTATTGAAGATTTGGTTGACCTATCAATCTAACAATATTCTTAAATAAAATAGACATGTCTATGTTATCATCTTTTATCTCTTGTAATTTATTTTGGGACCTTTCTTTTGAGATCTTTCATCTCTATCATCTTCTTTATTGCCTACTTTTCATAACTTCTTTCTAATCATTTTCTATTCACCTTTTCTATCAACATGTAATCCACATGTTTTTCTCTATTCTCTTGTATCTTAATCTTTGTCACATTCTGAAGTGGTAATTATTTTTCTTCAATTCTTCTTCTCATCATTTCTTCCTTTTCTTTGGGTTCATTATACCTAGTGTTGATATCATTTTCTTCATCAAATCATTTAAATTTCTTCAATCTAACATTCACTTCTTCTAAATTGCATGTTTGTTTTCTATTTTCCACTTTAAATATAAAAATTCATTAATTAATAGCATAGATTTGTACAATCTATACAAATAAAAAATTTAAGTTAAGAAAGAAAATAAAAGATTAGCCAAACAACAATTGCAACAAACATAGTATGAGTTTTTAGGAAGTTGAATCCAAGGAAAAAAATTAAAGAAGATAAAAATGTTTTTAGGATGTTTAAGATATTTATTCTAATATTGTCATTAAAATGAAAATTTTTAATATAAAAACCAAGAATAAAACTACTTTGTGGTTCTAAAATTAAACATTATGTTTCAAATAATAAACAAATACTATAATTTAGCAATCAAAAATATAATTGCTCTATTGAGTTATTTTTTTTATAAACTCAAAACATTGAAAAAAAGCCTAACCAAAACAATCATTTGTAATTAGAACTTAAATAATTATCAAAAAAAAAATAAAAAAAAGAAAAAAAAAGAAAATACTTTATTTTTTATTTTTTTTCTTTCTTCTATTTTGATTTGTTAATATAACTTGATTTACTTATTTTGACATATCAAAACAAAAAAAATCAAAAAAAATTGAGTCATAATCTATTAATTTAAAAAAGTAAGTATATTTGAATTATCATTTTTAGAATTATCAAGGAATTGTGGTAGATAACAGAGGCTTTAGTATCATGGTGGCATCAAGTTCCATCAATTTTATTGGAAGATGAAATACAATAAGGAAATGCCAATTAGAATTTGAGAGTTTTAGAGTATGAGTTATAGAATCAATTAGTTATAATACAAGAGAATCTAAAATTTAAAGATTTCGATGTATTTAATTTATTTTCTATTTTAATATATATATATATATATATATATATATATATAGTCTTATACAATGTCAAAAGAAGGATAGGTATTTGATTGATATATCTAGTTCCAAGTATTGTATTGGAGCCTTGTATTGAGGATTCTCATCTTGATTGTAGTTTTTATCTTTCATGTATATAAGTGCTTTATTCTATGCCTTAAGTCTCTTATAACTGTTTCAAATAAGATTTTGGCCTATCAAATATTAATGCATCTTTTGAGTATCTTATGGAATTATCAAAGCAAATGGAATCAACAATGCTTCATTTCTTCGGTAGAGATATTGCATACACTCTTACAATGCATGGTATAGGAACAAGAAGATAATGGTAGATCGAGTATTGAGGCCAATTGATGAAGAATGAAGTCAAGAAAATCACTAAACCAATAATTATGGGAGACATTAAAATGCTTGCAAGACTTAGACAAGTACTTAGCATAGGAGATCCAACAACTTAAGACTGCAAGAGAAGAAGATAGCTTCATTTTGTTCTATAGTCTTAGATACATAGCATCATTTATAGAGTATTTTTAATTATAAGAAGAATCCATATCCAATCTACACCTTTCAAATCTTCAATAAGTATCTTCTTCTAATTTATAACGTTGAGAAATAACAACTTCTCTTTTTCACAAATTGTACAGCCAAAGTATCATAGTACTATTAAATCAAATCACAATTTTTTATGTCAATAATATTAATCTTCAGTCTTTCAAATATGGTATTTAATTTGTGTTATTTAGGATCCAAATTCCTATAAAGGTTCAATCAATATCAATACTATTTAGAATTTTTGAGTATACAATTATCATGGATGTTTTTATATACTACAAATTAGAGTCAAAAACTAATCATTCAATAGAAATATAATATTACATCTCCTTAATAGACCATACTATTATCACTTCCATAAGATTCACAAATCATCTTTTCTACTCAACAAGCTCCTTACCTTACTTTTATAACTTAAGAAGTGGATCATCTTAGCAAACTTCTATAAGTATATAGGTTATATAATATCTCGCTTATATTTTAGAAGGAGATTAATATCCTTATATATTATATCTTGGCAATAAACCAAACAAGGATTCTTAGAATATAATTTGGACATATTTTTGAAAGCATATCAATAACTTGATGTTGAATTTTTTACATCATATTGGAACTTCCATTCTATCTTAAGGAACCAATCCAACATGTAATAATCTTTTTATCTTTTATATTATATTTTATAGCTATTATTCCTATCAAAATTTAAAAAATGCTATTTTTTAGACTAATGGTAAGTTTGACAAGCTTTCTAGATATGTTCTAATTTGCCTCTATAGAAGGATTTATTGCCATTGTTACAACATCTTCCATAAAACCTCCTTCTAATCATTAAATTTTCTATCACTATAATTGATTTCAGCCTATTATTTAATACCACAAGTCAAATAAAAACTCTCCAATAATAATTGTTGCCCACAATGCCAAAAAAAGTCACCAACTTCCTATTAGAAGATCAAATACTTCATATCTTATTACTATTACTTAATAGTATGAATTCTTTAATGCTTCTTTACATGCTACCATCATCCAACATGTATACTGCCAAAATCTTTTCTGCACCAATCTTATTGGAAGCAAACAAACCACTATCATTGTGAGTTGATTAAGAAAAATTACCTTCATTATCTTTTAGGAAGTATTCCTTATTTGATGACTTCCTTATATTTTTGTGAGATTTTATCATTATTGCAGATACATAAAATGTATCTAATTTCTAATAGATTTCCTAAATTTGTAGATGGCTTGTAGAAGATGCTCAAGTCTTATTCAACTCTTCTATCAATACTTTAAGATTACCTAGTTGGTTTCAAGTACAACATCTTGTTTAATAATTTTTTGTCCCTATCGATCAATACAATAATGCATGGATTTTCATGAATCAAATCAAATTCTATCATGGATACAATCTTGATCTTTATTTTTTATGGTTCATCAAGCATTCTAAGCTCACAACAAATGATGATAGTAACTTCATGCACCAAAATACACATTTTTACTTCATCACGTCTATTTTCATTGAAATCATGAAAAAGGTTGGAATCCACTCATTCATATTCGACAATGCAATGCTTTGCTACCTCAAGTTTTGTATTCAATTTTTTGATCCCACTCCAATCAGGCCATTAAAGCTAAAGGTTGTGACTATGGTAGATGCACTTGCCTATGCACATTCATGCCACTTCTTCATTAATACCACCAATAATTTCTATAAAGATGAATAAAATCTTAAACTTGTCATTAATGATTTTTGAAATCAACTATATGTCCTATATTCTAGCACATAATGGATAAAAAAGAAATAATTTTTTTCATTCAACAATGGCTGTGAACTAAAATAACCTCCCATTAGTTAGTAGATTATTTTAATTCACAGCAACTAAGTTGTCTAATAACTCTATTATTTTATGATTATTATCTAACTTATATTCAATAAGTTCTAATATTCTTCAATTGTGAATTAAATAAAATTCTTTTAATTAGTGATTTATCCTAATTTTCTACAATTAATTACTTTTTATTTTTTTATATGAAATATCAATCTAGTTCTTACCAAAGATCCTTAAATTTCCTAAACTTGTTCAATTATCCACTCACACATGCCATAACAACAATACTAATAACATAAAATAATTCAAAAATCACATAATTTGAAAGATTTTTTTTGATATTTAAATTAAATTAAATTTTATTATTTAATAATAAATTTTATTCAAGAATGATTTTTTATCTATAAATAAAAATTTATCTATACTTAGCCAAGGTTCATCCAACCAAAAATCATTCACTTTAATCTAACTTTGTCCACTCATGCATATATTAAAATTCCAAGGACAAATTTGAATATCAATAAAAAGACTAATTTTTATTAATTCAATTAATGTCACCTATTTGTCAAATTCAATAGTAAGGATATCTCATATTTCTTTAGTTTTTTAGATCTCTAAGGTGCCATTCTAATATTAAATTTGTAGATGTTGAGTTGGAGTTAAACTTTGAACTGTTTTCTTAGTAGACTAACTTACTCTCTTATCATCTAAAGATATTATCCTTGAAAGAATCTAGAATTAATTTTAACTACCACATCATACATAAATGCTTTGTATAGTTGTATAATAAGATGAAGAAAGAACTAAGAAAACTTGTATTGTTGAATTTTGATCCTAAATTCACCCAATGGACTTGTATCTTCTGTATGGTTCTTCTTGGAATGTAATATCTGCCAATGCATGAATTCTAATTGTTTGATTAACTTATTATTGCTATATTGACAATAGACAGTATATTTTTTCAATTCTAAGTGGGCACAATAATTGCTTTAATTGAAAATCTCTCATGATATTTTTTCTATTGCAAGCAATGTTAGTACTTATTCCAATTCCAGCCAAGTATATAACTTGAATTACTGGAATCAAACTTTTCTTCACAATCTCAATACCACAATCTCCAATAAGAAGTTATAAAGAAACATGAAGAAGTTCTAAACTAATTTCAAAGAAAATTAAGAAGAAATCTTAAAGAAATATAAAAATAAACCTTTAAAGAAATGATAATAATTTCATAAAAATATTAGAAATAGAAAATTTTAAAGAAACAATAAAAAAAAATTTAAATCATATTTAAAATAGAAATCTTATTATAATCCTAATTAAAATCTGAATTAAATCTTTACCAAATCCTAAGTCAAACCTTAATTGAAATCCTAATTGAACTTTAATCAGCTCCTAGATCAAATCCTAATTGAATTTCAATTAAATCCTAAGTCAAATCTTAATTGAAATCCTAATAAAATCCTAAATCCTAGATAAATCCTAGACTAGATCTAAACCAAATCCTAAGCAGATCCTAGACCAAATCCAAAACCAATCCTAATAAAATCCTAGATTTTAAACAAACTTTTAACAAATTCTATAGCAAATAGAACCTTAACAACTAAAATCAAACTATTGATGTCTATTCGAATTTTGCACACATCTTATTGTCTTAGTTAGAAACAAGGACAAAAAAGATGAAATCAATCACACATACCAATTGAGAGAAAAGTAAGATAATCCAATCTGATATTTGAGGGACTCTAATTCCAAGCTGAATGCTAAATTTTCAGCAACAATATCTCTTTCTTGAACCATTGAATTCCTCCAAAATTTCATCTAAAATGTTAGAAATTATGTCTTGTATCCATTCAAAAAAAATTCACTCCAATCCAATTAATATTTTGATAGAGATCTTAGAAATATTCATTGACCCTCAAATTCCAATTTCTGAGACCTTAACCTACAAAAACCTTCATATTGTTTGATCTAACCATTCAATCCACTTCAAAATTTGTATATACATTAATAACTAGAACAACAACACATTATCAAAATTCACTTATATATATATATATATATATATATACTACAAAACTTAAGAAACCTTCAAATTTGTAATTATATTTTTATTTTTCAAAAATCAGAAAAAAAAAAAAAAAAAAAACAGAAATCAATAATGTTATTGATGAAATATTCTATAATATCTTTATTCAAATCACTTGAGCTATACTTCTAATAATTTTGATAGAAGATCTCAATTTTGATCAAGGATTAAGATAAATCAATATTATCATTTATCTTTGATCACTCGCAATACTTGCATCTTGCTGCGCAATTATGTGATCAATTCAAATAAGAATTGTCACATCCAAAAACTAAGAACACCACCATGATTCTAGTCAATGGAATAGTCGATATTACAAACCTCTTTGTTGTAGCGCAATAAAAAAAAACATAATCAAATATAAGCTATAGTACTTGTAGCTCTAATACAACCTAAAAATAAATATTTAGCTGCATCTTGAGCTCTATGTTATTGGAATCACAATTGTAATAAGAAACACTATATCTTCAAGCTCTACTTTTGGCACACAACATAAAAAAAAATCCACTAATACTACTATCGAGATGAAATTATTTATTTTAGAAAAAAAATATTTATAGCTACAATTAGATATGGTCAAATAATATCTTTCATTCAAATGAACTCCACTACTTCATTTTTATGATAGAATGTGAGAGTTGTCACCTCTTCTTTATTCAATTGGTTACCATAGCTCCATACTTTACTAGATTTGAGCATATGATGGCTCTTTAAAGAACTATTTAGTCTATACATTAATACACTAAATCTGATATCCTAGCATTTTCTATAATATATATTATGAATAAAAAAAACCATTGTATATGATATGTCTTAATAGTATATGATAGTTGTTACCTCTTTTTCATTCGATTAGATGCCATAGTTCCATACTTCATTAGATTTGATTATGTGATGGCTCTTTAAAAAGCTACTCAGTCCATACATATGTATAACAAATATAACTTCTTAAAATTTTCTATAATATATTTTATGAGCAAACAAAGCCACTATTTATATTAACACAAGGCAATTGATACTTTCTTATTCAAAAATTTACTACAATTTCATACTAACTCTTCTTAGAGCAACTAAGAGTTTTTTAAAAAGTTTATGAAGAAAGAAATAAGTCTTCAAAATATCAATCTAAAATTCAAAACACTATAAGAAAACCTCAAAAAAAAAATCCTAAAGTAAAATCCTAAAAAATAATCCTAAAGAGTAGTTGGCTCTTTCTTTATTTAAAATACATTGTATCTTCATATCAACTCTTCTTGAAAAAAGTGAATACTTTTTATAAAGCTAAAAAAGAAAAAAACATCTCTTTCAAATCTCAAATCCAAATTCAAAATATATTTTGAAAAAACTTCCAAAGAACTACTCTAAAGAGTGGTTGGCTCATTATTTTTCCAAAAAAAATCCTCCATGTTCTTATTTTTTCTTCTTGAAGTGAATGAGAGATTTTTGAAAAGCTTAAAAATAGAAGAATATCTCTTTTAAATTTCAAATCTAAATTTTTATAATATTTTATATTATTTATACATATTATACTACTTTTCAATACAACACCACTATTGATGGAGGAAAACAAAAGTGTGAAGAAAGAATTGAGCTAGGATTGAACCTCTCCTATCATAGTAATAAAATTAGAAAAAACTTGAGTCATCTAAAGATTGCCACATATATAAAATCTAGAGAGAAAAGAAAAGCGACAACCATCAAATAATATAGAGATTTTAAGATCATGAAAGAACAAAAAATAAAAATACAAAAAAAGAAGGATGGGAGAAACTTCTTGCTCCTAGATCCTATCAATAGTGGTTGTCTTCAAAATACAGAGTCTAATATCTGCTTAGATTGATACTTACATATTATACGTCTAGTACAAAATCAATATCTAATCTACTATTTATATTTGTATGCTACCTATATTCTATATGTAATATGATATCTATGGCATAGTATACCAACTACATACTATATTGTATCTAGTATGGCATCTTATATAATATCTAATATGTGATATATTATATACCATATATATCATATGTTGATGGTATTTAAATCCATATTATATAAAAAAATTGACTAATCTTCATTCTTTCTAGATGCTTTAAAGATATTTAAAAAGATACTAAATTGATGCATCTAAAATACTTTCTAAAGTTAGAATTTTCTACTAAATTTTCTATAGTAAAATATTTTTTTATTTATTAATACTAATTTACCTTTATCTAAAATATTCTATATTAATCTTTTCTTAATAATTATAATTTGGCTATCTAATTGTATTCTTTTATTTTAAAAAAAATTAATGAGATGATTTGATGATTTACAATAAGAAAAGACAAGAAATAACTTGTAATTCTACATTTCACCACAAAATCTTTTTTTGCGGGCTTTGTGAAGAAATTGAATATAATATTATATAATATTGATTCTTTCCATTTGTCTAGAAGAATTTAGAATAATAGTGTATAGAGTTGATTGTCTAAAATAAAATTCTTTTTTTAAACTAGTAGTCATATCTATGAGTGATAATAATACAGAACAATGCTAAGTAAGACCACTATTATTTGTGCTTGTGTTTGGCAACTTCTTCAAGCTAATTTGTGCCTCCATCTTTAAAAAAAAAATGAGCTTATTCAACCTTGGATTATAGCTTATCAAATCGATGGCCTTAATCAACCATTTTTGGTCAATATGGGATGTGATATAATATCCATCCTATTTTTTATTACCAAATTATTCAATTTCTACATATTTCTTATCATCTTATTGATTTCTATTGTTGACGGTACTACATATTATCCTTTAGGCACCTTGGTAGCTACCATTTAAGTCACAAAGATTGATACTATTATTAGTAATATTATTTCATCAAGTCACAAGATTTTTCTTGACCTCAATTAGATGTTTAAAACTTTATGCTTCTTTGATATTGCCAAATATTGTATGATCTTTGGTACTCCAAATGAACCAACAAAAATAATTTCCATGTCTACACTCATATTTCAATTTGGGCCATGACTTCTATTTGTTGTATCTCAATTGCCAAAAATTACAAATAGCTAATTGTGAGATTAAGACTCATAGTTCTTTATTGCGATTAATCTAAAAGAATTTAGCTTTGATACCATTGAGCTTTGCTACATAATACTCATCAAAGATGATATTATCATAGAAGTTCCTTCGACTTATAAAGCTTGTTATTATGAAAGCAACAAGGAATGAAGCATTATTTGTAATGAATTGCAATAGCTATTGAATATTGATATTACTAGGCTCTCTATTTTGCCTTGTGCTTTTTTAGTCATATTCATAGAAAAAAAAGACAACACAACTTGTTTTTATATTGATTACATGTGCCTTATTACAATAAATAAAAAATATACACATTTATTGTCATACATAGAAAAAATATTAAATCTACTCCAAAATATGATAATTTTTTTTCAATCAACTTCACCTCTAATTTTGGTAGGTGCTCTTAACCAACACCGTTGAGAAAAATAACATCTATATATTGTGAGGGACTCTTTTCTTTCAACACCATCTCTATAGAACTATGTAATGTCACACCCATTTTTTAATGCCTCATAGATATGGTATTTGAAAAGCCTCAAAAGGCATGTACCTAAATGTACATTGACATTGTCAATATATACTCTTATGAATTTGCTTCAAATTTAAAAGACTTGAATAAAATCTTTGGCAAAATTTAGTAAGCATGTCAAGCACATAAATTTTAAATAAAGAAATCCTTAATATACTCTCATATCACTCAAAAAGACTAGAAAAATATTAAAGTAGGTAGTATATTAAACTAAAATGGCTATTGTTAAAGACAAGAAGACTAAAAAGTCTTGAAATAAGACTAAAGATTATAAAGAATTTCACAAGGATGAAGAAGGCTTCATTCTTGCTTCCATATATATTCTTAATTAGGAGCCATATAGCAATGTCCTATAGGACCTCTAAAAGATGTTGACTTTGTAAGATACATATCTTAATTTAAAAGATAAGTTTTATATATGTATGCCATATAATTAGCTTCTTTCATAAATTATTAATACATGATTAATTTATTGACCAAGTTTTTAACCTATCAATTAATTATAAATACATGTAAAGTCAAAGTAGCATCTATAAAGCTTCTAAGAAGCTATTCTAAAAAATATTATGAAATATATTTATTTTTATCTATTTCTATTTAATTATATAAATAAATATTAGAATAAATATATCTTAATATAAATAAAGAACAACCTTCTTTATTTCAAGGTACAATTATACATTCTGAAAAGCAAAGCACAATTACATGTTCTTCAAGATTGTCATGACTTTTCAATAATTGAGCATTTTGGATATAATAAGACTTTTGAGCTAACATTGAAATATTTTTGGTGGCCTCAAACGTGAAAGGTAGTTAAAGATTTTGTACATCCATGTGATATTTATTCAAGATCCAAAACTACTCACTATAAATCTTATGGACTTCTTCAGCCATTACTTATTCTAGAAAAACTATGGTCTTTCATTTTTATGGATTTTATCATAGATCTTTCAATCTGAGGTTTATATGATTTTATATTCATGATAGTAGTTTATTTTACGAAGATAACATATTTTGTACCATATACAAAATCTATCACAAGTAAAGAAATAACTAAGTTTTTTTTTAATAATATCTATTGTTATCATGTATTGCTCAAGAATATTATATTAAATAGAGAGACTTAATTTATATTAAGATTTTAGAGAATCTTTTTTAAGATTTTAAAGGTGGATATAAAGCTCTCTTCAAATTTTCAACCTCAAATTGAAAGACAAGCAAAATATGTGAATTAAATTATAGAATAGTATTTGAGATATACCATCAATTATTATCAAGATGATTGGATAATTTTTTTTGCCATTGATAGAATTTGGGTATAATAATTCAATACACTCTTCTATTCAAAAATACATTTTTTTGCCAATTATGGTTATAATCCATGACTTTATATTTTTAACTTTTCAAATATTGATAATCTTGTGAGAGAAGATTTGGCAAATCATTTATCATATTTACATGCAATAATGAAGGTGTAGTTAAATGGAGCTTAAGAACAACAAAAGATCAATGCGAATGCCTATTACAAAGAACAATCATAATTCAATGTGGATCACAAGATATGATTACTCCATCGTAATATCAAGACTATTTGTCTTTTTGACAAGTTGGACTATTATAGGCTTGGATCTTTTATTATTTGAAAATAAGTCAATATTTTTGTTTATTGATAACATCTACCAGAGCCTATGAAGTTTCATATTATATTTGACATGTCTTTTTTTAAACAATATAAGACAATAAATATGTTGGAAAAAAAATAAATGCCACTTCGTCCTATAGAAGTCGATAATAATCAAGAATTTGAGATAGAAGAAGTCTTAGATTCAAGGTAGTGCCAAAATAAATTAGAATATCTTGTTTATTGGTATGGATATGATATTAATGAATGCACATAAAAGCCGGCAGAGAATCTTGCAAATGCTGTAAAGAGAATTGAAGCTTTTCATTGATGATATCCATTAAAATCAACATAAAGAATAGAAAATCTTCACTATAAAAGAAATAAAATCCAAAGAAGATAGCATTCTACCTTCTATCTTTATTTATAGCTTTTATGTATTTGTGACATTAAAGAGATAGAGAACCAACAACTAATAGATTTAATTCAAGAACTTTTATATGCCAACTTATTAAATAAGTTATTATAATTGTTACAACCTTTAAGATGACATAATCAAGAAGAAGATCCTAAAAAAGAGTATGTCTTACCTTGAATAGATGGCAAAATATAATATATTTAGTATCATGATCTTGGAAGAAACTCTCAGTGTTTGATTATTTTATTAGAGATAAAAATAATTCTTTACAATATTTTAAATATTTTATTTGAAAGAAGTTACAAAGGCCTTAATAATGACTAATAACAAGTTGGTCTTTCTATCCTGATATACGACATTATCAATAGCTGAGATGATCTATCAATTATCTTTGAAGAGAACAAAGATTTGAATATGTGAAAAACATAATTTGCCACATCTTAGATTTTTTCAACATATGAAGATTGCTCTTCATGGAATATGTCCTTAAAAAAGGAGATAATATCACAACTATATATATATATATATATATATATATATATATATATATATATATATATATTTTAATATTTATCTATGTAATAAAATATAAGTAGATAAAAGTAGATTTATTTTATTATATTTTCTAAAAAAGCTTCATAGAAGCTTCATAGATGCTGCTTTGACTTTACATGTATTTGTAATTGATTAATAGGTTAAAAACTTAGTCAAAAAATTAACCACGAGTTGTTAGCTTACAAAAAAAGTTAATTATGTGGTTTATATATAGAAAACTTATATTATAAGTTAAGATACATGTCTTACAAAGTCAACATATTTTGGAGGTCTTATAAGACATTGTGACATAGCTCCTAATTAAGAGTATATATGGAGGTAAGAATGAAGCATTCTTCACTCTTATCAATGCCTTTTTAGTCCTTACTCTTATTTCAAGACTCTGTAGTCTTTTTATTTTTGACAATAGCTATTCTAATTCAATACTATATCAGCTTTAAGTGACTTTATAGTTCTTTTCAGTGACATAAGAATGTATTGAAGATTTCTTTCTTTGTCCTTGACATTAATTAGACTCAAAACACCTTCTAGATAATAGTATCATTCTTAAAATGAATCTACAAATACAAGAAGTTCTTTGTTGTAGATCTTGTAGCTAATCTTGACTATTTAAAATTTCTTAGAATGAAAAATTATTAGATAGAGCATATCATTTGCTTCCATTTGTGATAAAATGACATTCATAACAAAGTCTAATGTGTCTATTTTCATGAAGAATGTCTTAGAAAAATTGATGTAATATAAAATTAGTACAAAAATAAATGTTATTTTCAAGGCTTTAAAAGTTGTTTTGGCTTCTTTTTCTATTTAAAATTGTCTTTACATGTCAAACATATAAGATAAGGCATAATTTGAAAAAAGTCCTTGATAAAGATTTTATAATAATTAGCAAATTCTAAAAGATATTACACATCTTTGACTATTTTTACAACCTTTTAATCCATGATATTTTGGAATTTTTTAGGATCTATTATTAATCCTTTGTTGGAAATGATGTATCCTAAAAAATCAATTAAAATAATATGGAATAATTTTTTTTATTTTTACATATAATCCTATATTTTTAAATTTTTGTAATACATGAAAAATATGAAGTTTATATTTTTTTATATTCTTAGATTAGATTAGAATTTTTTCTAAATAACAGATAATAAAATCATCAAAAAACTCACAAAAGACATCATTTATGAGATTCTGAAAAGCACCTAGTGTATTTGTGAGTCTAAAAAGTATGACATTATATTCAAAATATTCATACCTAGTTTGAAAAGTAATCTTCTATTCATCTCTTTTTTTGATACAAACCAAGTTATATATTTCTCATAAATCTATTTTTTTATAGATCTTTATTTGATTGAATTGATTAAAAAAAAATCAAATATAAGAGATATTTATTCTTAATGGTGATCTTGTTAAATCCTTCATAGTCCATGTATATCTGTAAAGATCCATCTTTTTTCTTTATAAATAAGGTAGGAGCTCGTATTAGAGATTTCAAATGACATGAAGTTTTTAGCTAAGTTCTTATTAATGTATTCTTTTGGTACAATCAACTCATTTTGTCATAAGTTGTAGATTGATTTAAATGGTTGTTGAGCTCTTTCTTAAAGATTGATAGAAAAATCATAAATACAATGCTCTAAAAGAATATTTGCATTCTTTCTTTCAAAAACATCTCAAAAATCTTAATATTGGCTAGGAATACCACTTAATATCATTTTACCATTAGAAATGGATGTGGCATATATAGCAAAATATGACCCTTCTTTTGTAATATGCATGAAAGTTTTTATATCTATTAGTAAGAGTTTGGATGTATTAGTCTTATCTATTTCTACTTTACTCTTGAGATTTTAGATTAAACTACAAAAAAATTAAAAATAAAAAATAAAATTAAAAGAAATCCAATCTATTTGTGGATTATATTTTTTCAAGTACAATAATTCTAAAATAATTTGTTTACGAGATCTTATCACATTAAATATTACTATACTATTATAATCTTTAATTGCTATATCTAAAAGAATAGTTTCATGACTAATGTCTCCAAAAGACAACAAACGACCATCTATGATTTCTATATGTATAAATTTAGTTTTATTAATTAAATATATTTCTTATTTCTTAATAAAGTCTTTGTCTATAAAATAGGTTGAGGCTTTTGAATCTAATAATGCAAAGACTTTATAATTTTGAGGTCCTAAATATACATCTATTATAAAACAAGGTGAAAAATCTGAAGGAAGAATAGAACCTTTATTAGGTGTTACATATGATTCCAACTGCATAGTCTTTATTATAATTGGAGAAACTTCTTTTCCAATACATTGATTTTTTTGGCAATCATACTCCTCATTTTGTGAATGCATTACTTCTTTGAACAATATAGAATAGTGTGCTTAGCTTTTCTATAATATAAGCACAAATTTTCTTGACAACATCAAATTTTTTCTTGTTTAGTGAGAAATTTGAAACGTTGTTGTATTATATGGCATTTAGCTTGAGAACGCACTGGACACCTGACTCTGGAAGATAAAGGAAAAATTACAATAGCAAATAACTAGTAATAGTAATTAGCT
Source organism: Physcomitrium patens (assembly GCF_059467195.1). Lineage (NCBI taxonomy): Eukaryota > Viridiplantae > Streptophyta > Bryopsida > Funariales > Funariaceae > Physcomitrium > Physcomitrium patens. The sequence goes on along the minus strand of NC_143414.1, from coordinate 14,642,221 downwards.
TTGGTAATAGTAATCAGTGGCAACAACAAATAATCAATAATACACACCAATAACGAGTAGCTGTAACCAAAAACCAATAGCAGTAACCAATATCTAGTAGCAATAGTCAATAATCAATAGCATTAACCAATATCTAATAGCGGTAACCAAAAATAAATAGCAATACCTAATATCAAATAGCAGTAGCTAATAACTAGTACCAACATCCAATATCTAATAGCAAAAATCAATATCTAGTAGCAAAAACCAATATCTAGTAGTAATAATCAATATCCAATAGCAAACACCAATATCCAATAGCAATGGCAAATATCCAGTAGCAATAACCAATATCCATTAGTAAAAACTAATATCTAGTAGCAAAAACCAATATCCAATAATAATAACCAATATCTAGTAGCAAAAACCAATATCCAGTAATAATAACCAATATCTAGTAGCAAAAACCAATATCTAGTAGTAATAACGAATATCTAGTAGCAAAAATCAATATCTAGTAGTAAAAACTAATATCTAGTAGCAAAAAATAATATCTAATAGTAAAAACCAATATTTAGGAGAAATGAAAAATATCTAGTAGTAAAAATCAATATCCAGTACTTAAAATCAATATCCTTCAAAATTATAGAATTTTAGCACTCAATTTCTTTCAATTCAATTGTTGGATTGAGCTCAAATTTTTTGAGGAATAAGATAATATTCTTAACTTCAAATAGATGATAATCACAAAAATGTGCTCAAATATAGGTTGGCCTTCTTTTCCAATCTGAATGCTGAATTTCCAGTGCCAATCTCTTCTTATCAAACCATTCAATCAATCTCAAAATTCTCTCATACAAAGAAAAACAAGTCTATTATCCAAATACATAATTTTCACTCTAATCCAACTAGTAGATTATAAGAAATCTTAAAAATCCTCACTAGACCTAAAATTCTACTTTCTAAGACCTTGACCCACTTAAACCTCAATAACCCTCAATTCAACGATAAGATCTAGCTAAAATTCACAATACATATTAAGCACAACTATAATTTTTAAATTATAAAATTTCTTTTGTAGATCTATAATAAAACTCTTGAAATTGCCCAAAATATCAATCTTATTTAATTTCACAAAATCCAAGTTATCCAAAAAAAAACTTGACTTTGTAAAGCTCTTACAAAATAATTACAAATCCAAATCATATAAAGCCAATGCTTTTAGAAACTCTATCCAGTTTGCTCTCAAATTTCTCTCTTTAATTTGCCAAAAAAAACCCTCAAGTTACCATAGGTGCTTGATTTTGTGCCTTAGGATTTGATTTCGATCCAAGTTGATAAACGATCCTCTTTAGGTATCAAATTTTGTCTTTTTGAGTTAATTTTTATTAAAATCAATTTCTACCTTCTTCCTATAAATACTTGTATCTTTTATTTTTCTAATCTATTTTATTTTGCCTTATTTATGGTCCAACAAAGTAAGTAGAAGTTATTTTTTAAAAAAAATAATATTACTTCTAAAAGTTTTACTACCTTTTATCTTTTATCTATATTTTTTTATTTTATATTTTAACTTGGCTCTTTTATAATAAGATTGATATTATCTTCTTTCACCATATAGTTGTGTTATAATGACATCTACCTCCCCTGAATTCATACATCCTCTGGCATACACCAAGCTTTCTATATCATTTTTATATAGAATGGCCTTCATCTTGATCAAATTCTTGATCTTCAACTTGTTCTCCTTCTCTCCTCTCAATATCCTTTAATAGATTTTGTTTTTCATTAAAATAAATATCTTCACGTCTTTCTTTAAAGAATTTGATTTGCTTGCCTGTTATAGGTATCCTCAATTCTATACCATCAAATTCTTGTAACAATTATGTTCCATTTTCGTACACTTGTTTCACAACATATGGCCCAAATCATCTCTTTGCAAATTTGTTAGCCGTGCTATGTTGATTGTCTAAGCTACTATCATAAACTAACATCCAATCACCATCTTCAATTGCTTTAGATTGCAGTTGATGTTTTTATTATCAAATCTTTTTTTTTATTTCTTTTCCTCTCTTCTTTCAAGCTTATCATTGCTACTTCAATATCATTAGGTCTTCTTTCTAATTTTGAATCCGTAATACTAAAAGTTCTTCTATATTGAGATCATCCTTCCAAGGCAATACACTCCATATAGGTACTACCTCTTCTATTAGCATTATTGGTTTTTGTCCATACATTAATTCAAAAGGCATGTAACCTATTACTAAACTATAAGTTGTATGATCTACCCATAGTACAAATAGTAATAGTCTAGGCCATTTATGTATTTTGCTATTGTATGCCTTTGCTAATGTCTTAACAATAGGTGAATATCCATGCTCACTCTTTCCATTACCTTCTAGATTATATGTTATTGTTAATGAAATTTTAATTTCTATTCTAGTAAAGAATTTTCATGCTTTTCTTGCATCGAATTCACCCCTATCTGCTATAATTCTTTTAATATAACCGTAGCAACAAATAACATCTTCTAATAAAAATTGGCATACATCTTCAATATCTATTGTTCTTAATACTTGTCCTTCAATTATATTTGATAAAACTTCTCATGTAAGTACCAAATACTTCATTTGACTAAGTCCCATTGGCATTGCTATCAAATCTACCACTTATTTAAAATGTAAAGCTAAATGATATATTGGATGTAATTATCAAGGATATGAATCTCAAAGAAAGAAAATCCTCAATACACTCTATTATCACTGAAGAGAATTAGAAAGTCACTCAAAAAGTGTTGTAATATTAACTAGAATGGCTATTCCTATAACAAGAAAGACTAAAAAGTCTTGAAACAAGACTAAGACTAGAAAGACGTTGATAAGAGTGAAGAAGGCTTCACTCTTGCCTCCATATATACTATCTAATTAAGAGCTACGTGGCGATGTCCTATAGGACCTCCAACATGTATTGACTTTGCTTGCCACATGTCTTATCTTACAAGGCAAGTTATCTATATATGCACGATGTAGTTGGCTTGTTCCACAAGCTACTATATGGAGATAACTTGTTCTACAAGCTACTAATACATGGTTAGCTTTTTAGCCAAGTTTCTAACCTACAAACACATCTAAAGTCAAAACCACGTCTATAAAGCTTCTAGGAAGCTTGTCTAAAAGATTTTAAGAAATTATTCTATATTTACCCACTTCTACTTAATCATATAAGTAACTATTGAGGTAACTATATATGTCCAAGATATTATCTCTCCCTTCTAGGAATGAGTTCCACAAGGAGTGGTCTTCATATGTTGAAGAAGTCTAAGATGCGGCAAATTGTATTTGCTACATACTCCAATCTTTGCTCTCTTCAAAAATAGTTGATAGGTCCTCTCAACCATTTATAGTGTTCCATATTAGGGCAAGAAGACCACCCTGTTATTTGGTCATTGTTGAGGTCTTCATAACTTCCTTATAATAAAAAAATTGGAACATCATCAAGAGTTATTCGTACCTCTAATAAAATCACTCAACATCGAGAGTCTCTTCCAAGGTCATGATACCAAATACGTTGTCATATGGCATGATTTGCTATCTGGGAATACACTAGGTATCTAGCTATAGAGAATGTAGCTTAAAACTTTATATGAATCTTGTATTAGCCTCCCAAAACTCTTTTATTTTGCATAAGACTCAAAATATAACAAAACCCCTTCAAAGCATATTTTTTCCACGAAGAATTTTCTTGTCCTAAATTTTAGAAAATCATAACTCTTGATCTAACCGTTCAGTTTATTTCAAATTTAAAAGATAGGTAGAATTCACCCTTAACTTTTATTACAAAAAAAAACCAACTACAAATTCACTTCCAATCTTTTGGCATCTAAGAAATCCTAGTAGATGCTCTAAACCCTAAGTTACAAGCACCTGAATACTATTTTCTTAATATCTCAAGAATCCAATACTCAAATGTCATAAAACTTATGTACAAAGCTTATTAACATGAAATTACACATTCTCTAAAATTTTGAGCCAAAACCTTATCAAATTTCTCAAGATATAGCTTAAGAAAAAACCACTAGCAAATCGGATTACTTACTAACCTTAGATTGCATGCGTTGACTTCAAAATCCAATAACTCCTTTACTTCAACTTGGAATCTAGTAAGCAGTATATAAAAAATGTAGCCGCAAAAGTGCTCTCTCTAGTCGCAGTCGCCGATCCTCAATTGCTATCTGTATGCGTGCATTATGCCAAAAAGAGTGACAGTAGCTCCCAAATCAATACCTTAACTTTGAGAGCTTGTATCTCTTTCTTATAAACTCCAAAATATACAAAACTTGTACCAAAACCACAGCCAAAAACCTAAACCTTCTAATCCTAGCCTTCAAAATTTGAATGGCCTCAAGAAACTAACCCTAATCTCTAATATGGCCTCGAGCAGCCTCCTCAAAGCCTATTGGTCATGATTTTTGACCAATAGGAATGGAGATTTTTATTATTCATCTCCATTCATCTATATTGGTGCCCTAATTACTCCCTTTGCTATCAAAATCCTTATTCAATCCTTTTTCTTATAAGATTTACATAATTTATGCTCTAAACACCAAATAAAAGAACCAAAAGAAGTTTTCAAAGGTCACCAATGTCTAACCAAGGTTATTCTAAATATTTAGAAGTTATTATCAACCAAAACCAATCTTAAAATCCACTATCAAAAGGAAATTAAAATTATACAAATTTTATAGTAATCTTTTTAAACAACCTCTTCTCAAGGTAATAATCAAATTATATTCTACAACCAACTAAAATCTACTAATATGGCTCTCACCATGTTACTTAATGAATTATATATTAAGTACATAATTACATTATTTTCATATAGGAGCCAAATCACAACATGACAACATTATATCTCGCCATCTATTCGAGGAAGGACTTGTTATTCTTGAGGATCTTTATCTTGATTCCGTTGTCTTCAAGGTTGTGACAATTACAATGTCTTGTCTGGGAAGTCTGCAAATGAAAGCTCTTGAGTTGAATTTGCTAGTTGTTGATACTCCATCTCATCACAAATACACAGAAGTTATAATAAAAGATAGAAGGTAGAATGTTATTTTCTTTTGATCTTGTTTCTTTATACCAAAGATTTACTATTCTTCATCCTGATTTTGATAGATGTTGTTGATAGAAGTCTTCAACTTTCTTTGCTACATTTGTAAGATTCTTTGATGGCTCCCATGTGCATTGACTAATATCATATCCGTGCTAATGAACAAGATATTCTAACCTATTTCAGTGCCACCTTGAGTCTAAGATTTCTTCTACCTCAAACTCTTGGTTATTATCCACTTCTATAGGAAGATGTGGTATTTGTCTTCTTCCCAAGATTTTCACTGTCTTATATGGCTCCAAAAGAGATACGTAAAATATAAGGTAGATTTTCATAGACTTTGGTAGATGTAATTAATAGGCAATAGGATTGATTTGTTCACGAATAAGAAAAAGTCCTAGCCTATAATAATCTAATTTATCACAAAGATGAGTAGTCTTGATATTACGACGAAGTAACCATACCTTGTCACCCATATTATATTGTGGTTGCTCCTTGCGATAGGCATCCATATTGGTCTTTTGTCGTTCTTGAGCTTCTTTTAATTGTATCTTCATTTTTGTATGTAGCTCTGATAAGCGATTTGCTAAATCTTCCACCATAGGATTATCAACTTTTGAAAAGTCAAAAGTATTAAGATGTGGATAATAACCATAATTGGTAAAAAAAGGTGTTTATTGAGTGGAAGAATGTACCGAATTATTATATGCAAACTCTGCTAATGGTAAAAGAGTTGTTCAATCATCTTGATGATAGTTGATGGTACATCTCAAATACTGCTCCAGAACTTGATTTACCCGTTTAGTTTGTCCATCAGTTTAAAGATGAAAAGCTGAAGAAAGCTTTATATCCACCTTTAGAATCTTGAATAGGATTTTCCAAAATCTTGATACAAATTGAGTCCCCCTATTTGATATAATATCCTTTGATAATCCTTGATAGCAATAGATATTATTAATGAAAAACTTAGCTTTTTCTTTACGTGTGATAGATTTTGTATATGATACAGAATGTGCCATCTTGGTAAAATGATCTACTATCACGAATATAGAGTCATAAGAATCTAAGATTGGAAGATCTGTGATAAAATCCATAGAAACAAAAGATCCATGGTTTTTTTGGAATGGGTAACAATTGAAGAAGTCCGTAAGGTCGATGATGAAGAATTTTTAATCTTGAGCAAACATCACAAGATTGTACAAAATCTTTGATTGCCTTCCACATTTGTGGCCACCAAAAATCCTTGGATATTAATTCTAAAGTTTTATTGTACCCAAAATGTCCTACTGCTGGAAAGACATGACAAGCTTAAAGAACACGTAATCAAGCTTCACCTTCTGGAACATATAGGAGTCCTTCAAAATATAATAGATTATTCTTGAATTCAAATTTGGAAGTATCATGAGACTTAGAAGAAGTATCTTTGATATCCTAAACAAGAGGATCAGAGGACATATTTGATTGAATTTGCTTCATAAATATTGAATCAATAGACAATGTTGATTTTATAGCTCAAAGATGAAAATGCTCGGGCTTCAAGAGAATTGAACTTTGTTGATCGAAAGATTCATCTTCTTCTTTTGGTTCAAGATAAGAACGTCTAGAAAGAGCGTCCGAAAGACCTTGTTATTTTTTGGGTCGATAAGTGATTTTGAAATTGAATCTAAATAAAGACATGCTTCAACAAGATTGACGACTATTGAGGATATATTCTGACATGAAGTACTCGAGGTTCTTATCGTCTGTATATATGGTAACTATACTTGTGGTGCCTTGTAGATAATGATATCATTCTTGAAATGAATCTACGATTGCAAGGAACTCTTTATCATGGATCTCATAATTAATCTCGGTTGCTAAAAATTTCCTTGAATAGAAAGCTATTGAGTGGAATTTATCATCTATTTTTATTTACGACAATACGACACCTATAGCAAAATCTGACGTATCTGTTTCTATAAAAAATATCTTAGAGAAGTCAATGCAATATAAGATTGGTGCAAGAATAAATTCTTTCTTTAAAACATCAAATGATGCTTCTGCTTCTTTATTCTACTCAAGCTTGTCTTTATAAGTCAAATGTGTAAGTGAAGCTGCAACTTGAGAAATTTTTTTGATGAAGATTTGATAGTAATTAGCAAAGCCCAAAAAGCTTTACACATCTCATACTATTCTTGGAATCTTCCAATCTATGATAGTTTGAACCTTCTTGGGATCCATCATAAGGCCTTCGTTGGAAATGATGTATCCTAAAAATTCAACTTGAATAGTGTGGAATACACACTTTTTCAACTTGACATATAATCTTGCATTTTTAAGTTTATGTAACACACGACAAACATGAAGCTCATGTTCTTCTATGTTCTTAGAGTAGAATAGAATATCATCTTAATAATAAACAAAAAAATTATCTAAAAACTCACAAAAAATATCATTCATAAGATGTTGAAAAGCAACCAGTGCATTTGTGAGTCCAAAAGGTATGACATTATATTCAAAATTTCCATACCTAATTCGAAAAGTAGTCTTCCATTCATCTCCTTCTTTGATACAAACTAAGTTGTATGCTCTTCGTAGATCTATTTTAATATAAATCTTTGCTTGATTGAGTTGATCAAGAAGTCTTGAAATCAACTGCAAAAGATACCTATTTTTTATGGTGATCTTATTGAGTCTTTGATAATCCACACACATTTGTAGAGATTCATCTTTCTTCTTCACAAATAAGATAGGAGCCCCGGCTGAAGATTTACAATGGCATATGAAGTTCTTTGCCAAATTCTCATCAATGTACTCCTTTAATGTAGCCAACTCATTCTGCGATAAGCTATAGATTGGTCCAAATAGTGGTTGAGCTCCTTCTTGTAGATTAATTGAACAATCATAAGGTCGATGCTTGAGGAGAATATTTACATTCATCTTTTCAAAAACGTCTTGGAATTCTTGATATTGCTTAGGAATACCACTCGACATTATTTCACCATTAGAAATGGCTGTAGCATATATAGCAAAAGATGATCCTTCTTTTGCAACATGCATGAAAGCTTTTGTACCTACTAGTAAAAGTTTGGATATACTGGACTCATGTACTTCTACTTTACTAATTCGATCTTAGATTATACTATCAAGAAAGTTAAGGTTACAAGAAATTCAATCTATTTGAGGGTTATATTTTTTTAGCCATGATAATCCTAAAATAACCGAATTAGAAGGAGATTTTATTATATTAAATACTACTACGCTGTTATGATCTTTAATTGCTATATCTAAAGGAATAGTTTTATGGATAATATTTCTAGAAAACAACGAACGACCATCTATGACTTCTACATGTATGGGTTTAACTTTCTTTACTAAAGGTATTTTTTGATTTTTGGCAAAATCTTCGTCTATAAAACATACTGAGTTTCATGAATCTAACAAGGTAAAGATTTTGTGATTATTAGGTCCTAAATATACTTCTATTATAAAACAAGGTGAAAGGTCTGAGGAGAAGATAGGACCTTTACTAGGTATTCCACATGATTTCAGCCACACGGTATCTATTGTAGTTGGAGAAACTCATTTTTTGACACATTATCTTCTTTGATAATTGTGCTCCTCATTTTGTAATTGTGTTGCTTCTTTGGACAATATTGAGTACTGTGCTTAGCTTTTCCATAATATAAACACAAGCTATCTTCGCGATGTTGAGTCTTTTCCTGCTTTGTGAGAAGTTTAAAATGTATCATATCAATTTACATTAGTTTGGCTTTGACAAATACGTTTAAAAAAACTTGGGAGCTGTCGCCATTACTTGACTTGTTTCTCTCTAATCAAATCTTTGTTTTTGATGCCTTTCAAATAAATAATTATTACATGCAATGACTTGAGTAATAAATTATTCCAAAGTTTCTACTTTTGGCATTGTTAATAACAAATCTTTGATGCTGTCCTTCAATCCATATCAAAATTGGTTGATAAGTGCTTTGTCATTCCATTCCATGTCACAAGCAAGGTTTTGGAATTCAACAGCATATGTAGTGGCTGATTGTGATTCTTGTCGTAAGGATAAAAGCTTAATCTCTACTACTTGTTCTCGATCACTTTCTCTAAATATGGCCGTAAACACTTCTAGGAATGAATTCAATTCATAAAGAAGTCATGAATCTTTTTCCATTAAAGGTGTAAATCAAGAGAGAGTACTTTCTGATAGTAGTCCACCTACGAAACTGACTTGGGTAAATCCATCAGGATATTGGAAAGGGTGCAACCTTAGATAGAGCTTGACTTGTTGTAAAAATCCTTGAAATTTTGATCTTGTTCCATCAAACTTCTCAAGCATACTAATCCTTCTCCTTGTCATATTTGTAGAAGCAAACTCCTTGGATTTGGTTGTGACGTTGATCTACTTGCTTCTTTCAACTGCACAACTTCTTGTCGCAGACTCTGAACTTTTTTTATAGGCGTAGGCATAGTACTTCCATGATTCATGTTGAAAATACGTGAGATTTTTACTCTTAGAGTATTAACAAATTCATGAAGATCTGCCATAGTTACAAATCTATTCTCACTTCCATTGAGAGTAGCATCCATAATCTTTTCTTCTATAGACAACTCAAATAAATTCAAAAGTTAAATTTAAGGAAGATAATCTGCAAACTCTAAAAAAAAATCCCACAAAGAGGGATAATCTACTCTCTTTAAAAAAAAGATTAGTGTTAGAAAACAAGATTTTTTGTTTAAAGGTTGGTAGTCTGTAACCTTCAAAATACAACAATAGAAGTGGAATAATCTACTCACTCCTAAAATAAGACAGAAATAATATGTTAGTACTCTTATCAAAGTATCAAGGACATGAAATTCAAAGAAAGAAAATCCTCAATATACTCTTCTATCACTGAAGAGAACTAGAAAGTCACTCAAAAGGTGATGTAATATTAACTAGAATGGCTATTGCCTATAACAAGAAAGACTAAAAAGTCTTGAAATAAGACTAAGACTAGAAAGGCGTTGACAAGAATGAAGAAGGCTTCACTCTTGCTTCCATATATACTATCTAATTAAGAGTTACGTGGCGATGTCCTATATGACCTCCAACATGTGTTGATTTTGCTAGCCACATGTCTTATCTTGCAAGGCAAGTTATCTATATATGTGCAATATAATTAGCTTGTTCCATAAGCTACTACATAGAAATAACTTGTTCCATAAACTACCAATACATGGTTAGCTTTTTGGCCAAGTTTTTAACCTACAAACACATCTAAAGTCAAAACCATGTCTATAAAGCTTCTAGAAAGCTTGTCTAGAAGATTTTAAGAAATTATTCTATATTTACTTACTTCTACTTAATCATATAAGTAACTATTGAGATACATATATATGTCTGTGACAGTAATCCATCTTGATGCCAAATGTTTGAATATACTTGACAAATTTTACAAGATTCTACAAAATTTGTTATATCTCTGTGTATGTCCTTCCACCAATATTTTTCTTTTAACTTAGTAAATGTTGTCCAAATATCCCAATGTCTAACCCATTCACTTTCATGGAATCTCTTAATGATCTTTTATTGTCTTTCAATCCCATTTACAACTCGTTGTGGTATTCCACCCCTTTTATTTGGATGCTTTGATAAAAATCCATTTTAAAGAAAATATCCACATGCTTTCCTTCAAATCCTCTTAAATTCTTTGTCCATCTAACCTTCTTACTACATTAATATACTTAAGTATTTTCTTATATACAATCATTCACCATCATATAATTCTTCTGAGAATAATTTAAATGGTGTAGCCAAAGATAATCCATCCCTTCTTGCACACAAAGTTGAATAAAAGTTAGTATGGAGATTTTTTTCATCATCAATCATATCATCTTCATCATTATATTGTACTTGTAATAACATATCTGTAACTACATTGTCTTTTTTTAAAATGTCCTTAAATTTAGGATTTATAGACTTTATATATCCAATTCACCTTAATATTATAATATCTCATATTGAATAACTCGTAATCATGACCAATAAAAGAAGACAATCTATTTCTATAACTACCAATGTATCAATCAAATACTTCCTTTCATTTTTCATAGCTGTTACTACATCCCATAATTCTCTTTTAATTTGTACATATCTTCTTTGTCTAACATTCAAAATTCTTGCTCCAAACCTTATTACATATCTATTGCCTTGTTCATCATCTTGTCTAATTTCTCAACCTATTCTAATTGGACTTACATCCACTATTAATACCACTGGTCTTTCACACTCATAATTTATTTTCTTCAAAGTCGGAGGTGAAGAAAGAAGGCTTTTCAATTTTTCTATAGCTTTTCTTTGCTCTTCTTTCCATTGAAATTTTTTATTCTTATTTAACAATTCATATAATAGATTTGCTACATGTGCAAAATGTAGTATCCATATATGATAGAAAATACATGCTCTTAAAAACCTTCTAACTTCTATTGTATTTGATCATTCTTTTATCTTTTTTATAACATCAATCTTTTCCATATTTGGCTTGTATCCATATGATCCACACATATGTCCAACCACCAAAACTTTCTAAATTCCAAACATTAATTTTGTCCTTAATAAGGTTAAATGAACCTCTTCTAATCTTGTCAAAACCTTTTTACAATCATCAATATGATCTGCCACAAACTTCCTACACCCTTTCAAATCCAAAGTTTCATCTTTACTTTCTTCTTTACATCCCTTAATTGGCACATCATCTAAAAAATACATTGTTATACTTGCAATAAAATTTTTTAATACTTTATGTATTTCATTCATCATGTGTGCCATTGAATTTGTAGCTCCTTATGGTAAGGTATACATTTTGACCAATCCTAGTGGTGTCTTCATAGTTGTCAAATCTTTGCTTTGCATTATCAATTAAAATTTATCGTACATCAAATAAAGATCTTCTATAGAATAAATTGCTCTTTCTGCAAATGCTTGTGCAAACTCATCTACAATTGGACTTGAACCCATGTTTCTAATAGTTATTTTATTTACCAGTTGCATATCTTGAATAAACCTCAATGTTCCATTTTTCTTAGGTATCATGAACCACTGATTGGAATATAAAGCAATAGATGGTTCTAAAATTTCCATCTTAAACTTTTCATTGAGTAATTCAACTAACTTTGGCAAATGGGCCTTTGGAACTTGAATTGGCCTCAAATTCCATGGTTCATGTGGAATTGTAAAAATAACCATAGGTACTACAATACTTAAATCCATGCACCCTATTTCATATGATTCAAATACAAATGCTTTACCATGTCATGAAAGTATTTCTTTAAAACATCTCTCCTCATCTTTTATTAAAAATTTATCACATCCAATTTTTAAATCATGTAATGTCAAATCATCTTTAAATTCATGACCTATTTTCTTTGGATCCCTTAAGTTTAGTTACATAGAAGCCCCTTTAATTCTTTCTTCAAAATCCAATAGTAGTGGCATTACTACTAATTTAATCTTTCTTGCAACGATCTTATATTTTGTATTTATATTCACTTCATACTTATCCATGTATTCTTTTATTCCATCATAAAATTACTTAGAATGCACATTTATTATTTTATCACCTCCTTCAAAATCTTCATTCAATAATATTTGTAAATCATCTATAGTATCACTAAAACAAGTTTCTTCAAATATCCCTGATATGTATACATCTTCATCAATTATATCATATTTTTTTAATTCATGTTCTATAGTTTTGATATTTTTCTTATCTATCATTCTAAAATTATTTAAATTTTTGAATATGATATATCCATCTCGTGATAATCCTATAATATTTTCATCCTTTCTACTTGACAAGAAGCCTTTATTCTTTTTACCATTGCAATCCAGCTTTACAATGGCGTCTAATAAAAATCCTTTGAGGCTTTAAGATCTTCAAATTCTTTGTGTATCTTTGGCATCCGAAAAAAAACTTGACTTTATAAAGCCCTTACAAAGTCATTACAAATCCAAATCATACAAAACCAATGCTTATAGAAATCTTATCTAGTTTGCCCTCAAATTCCACTCTCCAATCTGCCAAAAAAATCCTCAAGTTGCTGTAGTGTCAAGGGCAAGAACTTGATAAAAATAAATAAACAAGTGAGAATTTTCTCAAACAAAGATGACAAAATAGAAATAACTAAATATGTATATTAAAAAAGAAATTGGAATAGCTATTGCCAAAAGATAAGAAAACTAGAAACCCTTGAAACTAGATTAGAAGCAAAAAAAAGAATTGACAGGAGTGAAGGAGGCTTCACTCTTGCCTCTATATATACTATCTACCTAGGAGCTACGTAGTGACGTTCTGTAGAACCTACAAAAATGTATTGACTTTACACAATACATATCTTAACTTGCAGAGCAAGTTTTTTATGTAGGCGCCACATAGTTAGCTTGTCCTGCAAGCTACTAACATGTGTGGCAAATAATTAACTTGTTGATCAAGTTTATAACCTATCAATCAAGTATAAATACATATAAAGTCAAAGCAACATATATGAAGCTTCTACAAAGCTACTCTAGAAGATATTATGAAATTAATCTACTTTTACTTAATTCTATCCATTCATATCAATTAGATAATAATTACAATAAATATATGTCTGTGACACGTAGGTGCTTGATTTTGTGCCTCGAGGTCTGATTTTGACCTAGATTGATAATTGACCCTCTTCGAGTATCAAATTTTATCTTTTTGAATTAATTTTTGTTAAAATCAACTCCTTCTTTTCTCTTTTAAATGCTTGTATCATTTATTTTCCTAATCTACTTTATTTTGCCTTATTTATGATCCAACAAAGTAAGTAGAAGTCACTTTTTAAAAAAAGTAGCATTACTTCTAAAAAATTTACTACCTTTCTATCTTTTATATATATTTTTTTATTTTATATTTTAATTTGGCTCTTTTGTAATAAGATCCATATTATTTTCTTTCACCATATAGTCATATTACAACATAATAACATATCATATCAATTTATATTGGTTTTGGCCATAATAAATAAGTTTTTGAAAACTTGAAAGTTGTTATCATTACTTAACTTTTTTCTTTCTAACCAAGTCTTTATTCTTCATGCCTTTCAAATAATTAATTATTATATGCAATGGCTTCAATAATAAATTGTTCCAAAGATTTTGCTTTTGGCATTGTGAATAACAAATCTTTAATGTTATCCTTCAATCCATATTAAAATTAATTGATGAAGGCTTTGTCATTCCAATCTACATCATAAGTGAGGTTTTGGAATTTAGTAATAGATATGAAATGTGATTGTGATCCTTATTCTAAAGATAAGAATTTGATCTCCGCTACTTTTTTTTAATCTCCTTCTCCAAATGTGGTTGTAAATATTTCAAGGAATAAATTCAAATCATAAAAGAGTCATAAATTCTTTTCTATTAATAATACAAATAAAAAAAAAGTACTTTCAGATAGAAGTGTGCTATAAATCCAACTTGTGTAAATCTATAAGGATATTAGAAGAGATATAATCTTAGATAGAACTTAATTTGTTGCAAATTTTTTTGAAATTTTGAACTTATTCCATCAAACGTATTGGGCATAGTAATCTATATCTTTGTCATATTTATAGAAAATAAACTTCATAGATTTAGTTGTGAAGTCAATCTACTTACTTTTTTCAATTGCATAACTTCTTGAAACAGATTTTAAAATTCTTCTATAGGCATAAGATAGGGTTTCCATAATTGGCACTGGTGATTCATAAATTTTTTGTTCTAAGAATATTTACAAGTTCATAAAAATCTATAATTGTTGCAAATCTATTCTTACTTATATTAAAAGTAGCATCCATAATATTTTCTTTATAGATAATTTTAAAAAAAATAAAAATTAAATTAGAGGAGAATAATTTATAACCTCTAATATCAAATGAAAATTTCGTCTTTCTTTAAGGACAAATTTACTGTTAAAAAATAAGATTATTTGTTTAAAAATAGATAGTCTATAGCCTTTAAAATATAACAATAGAAGTAGAATAATCCACTCACTTCTAAAATAAGACAAAAATAATAAATTAATATTCTTATTAAACTATCAAGGACATAAATTTTAAAGAAACAAATCCTCAATATATTCTTGTGTCATTCAAAAAGACTAAAAAATCACTAAAGAGGATAGTATATTGAATTAGAATGGCTATTGCCAAAAACAAGAAGACTAGAAAGTCTTAAAATAAGATTAAGGACTATAAAAGCATTGATAAGAGTGAAGAAGACTTTATTCTTGCCTCCATATATACTCTTAATTAGGAGCTATGTGACAATGTCCTATAAGACTTCTAAAACATGTTGACTTTATAAAATACCTATCTTAACTTGCAAGATATGTTTTTTTGTATGTGAACTACATAATTAGCTTGTTCCGCAAACTATCAATATATAATTAACTTGTTGACCAAGTTTCTAACCTATCAATCAACTATAAACACATGTAAAGTCAAGGTAGCATCTATGAGCTTCTAGGAAGCTATTCTAAAAAATATTATGAAATAAATCTATTTTTATTTACTTCTACTTATTTATATAGGTAAATATTAGAATAAATATGTATGTTTGTGACAAAGCATGCATCAAATTAAAAGCAAAGAAGTGTATCATAGACCTTTCAAATGAATCTATTTCAATTATATGGTTTTTGTATATAATCTTTGGCTTGATTAAGATAAGATCCAATTTATTGTACTTCTTTTACAACTGATCAACTTAGAAAGCATCCAATCTTTCATTGGATTAGTGAACTATTATTATTAATTTATTTATGACTTTGAAAACTAACCACATCTTTATATTACCTCATGAAAAAATGTATAGCCTTCCTTTGAAATGAAGCAAAATAATCATCATTTAACAAATCCAAGGTGAACCTCAATACAGCTCCTATGCTTACATATCCATATTTTCATCTATTATTTTTTCTATAAATTGATGCTAATTTAGATGCCACCAAAGTAATATTGGATCAAATAATTAATAGAGAGGAACAAGTAATTGCACATGCTTCATGCCGAATTTTTAAAGCTAAAAAAATTATGATATCAATGATGAAGAAGGTCTTATTATAATATTTGGAATGAATCATTTCTATCTCTAACTTTATGGCAATAAATTTATCATTGAAACTGATCATGTGCCTTTTAAAGCTATAATGAAATCACATGACCTAATGATATTGTGATATAGGCCATTTATTAGTTAAATAGTAAGCAATCATGTATATTATATCTACCTTAAGTATACAATTAAAATGATGTTAGTACTTTATTGTTTTAATTTATATACTCTTTTTTAGTTCAAATACTTATTTTAATTCATATACCTATTTGTTGTTTTAGTTCATATACTTGGTTATTTATTAGTAGAGAATTGGCTATAAGATTAATAATCAAGAAGATTAGAAGATGAAGATAATGATAAGGTAGGCTATATATGGTGGATATTCATCTTAGAGTCTTTTTGGTGATAATTTTTAGAATAAAGATAAAAATAAGATAGACTATATGTGGTTGATTCTTTTTGGAAATTCATCTTAATGATACTTTTGAAGTGTCAAGGTAACTTAAGGGAAGGAGGAAAAACACAAAGATATAGTTGTTATGGTTATTGTATCTTTTGTTTGATTAATAAAGATGGTAGTTTTTAGATCTTGAATTAAAGTCTATTGTGATTGATTGGTGTCTTTGATTAAAGCAAGCTTTTAAATAAATATTTAAGATAAATATATCTATCTATATGCAAAATTTGAAAGAAAAAACTAATAAAATCAACAAGAAAAAAAATGCTAAAGCAATGGAGATCTAACAAGTTTATAAGTCAAAGATAACAACTTTGAGGGATTATAACTTAGTGAGATATAGTTATGAGACTTTGAATATAATTTTTTTTTGTTAAATAAAAAATTTAATCACCAATATTTAAGAGATTACAATATTTTATTTAAGAGATATGTACAAAGAGTAACTCGCTATAGAATTATAAGAAAGAAGTAGTGACAAAAAAATTATCTTAGGAAATTTACTTGCTATAAATGTTTTAAATCATCAATCACTTTAAAAAAAATTAAATACAAAGAGAAGATGAGATATTTAATCTATTGCAAAAGGTATCAAATTATTCTATTGATTTTATATTGAATTATATGAGTTCAAAATGAGGTTGGTTAGATTAGGTGTAAGTGAGGATTTGGTTGATAACTTAGTGCAAAGGAGAGGATAGAAACTAACTAAGATATACATAAACAACAAATATCTCTACAATAGGAAGCTTTGTGCTTTCTTAAACCAACAACTAAGGAGATCAGATTAATGGGCACTGGTGCTACAGTCATATAATTGCACTAATATTCACAAGTCAGACTACCTCCATGCCAACATCAACCCTCTAACCAGTTTGAAGAAAATGCAACCAAAGCCAAATTCAACATTCAATGATCTTGTTGCTGATTTGCACACACTCATTCCACATGCATCAGTTACTACCAACGGCATTTGACTGCTACAGGATCTTTCCACCAGTAAACAACAACTGGTGACAACAACGACTATCTAGGTGCCTACAGAGTGCGGTCACAGAGTATCTGCATAGTTTGTTTTCAACGTTATTTTTTTTATTTTTTTAGATTTCACCTTGTTGTTCCCTTTTCATTGTCATTTTTATTCCATTTCTGTTGCCTATGGAATACGATCATGAGACAATACATGCACAATTGTTCTCATTGTAACTTTTTATTTTTTTGGTTTCGTCTTCTTGTTCCTTGTTCATTGTCACTCTGTTTCTGTTATTATCCTCTCTAATATCAACTAACACAAATGGTGAGAGTATCTTCTGTTATAGTGGTCTCTGCTCTCTCACACCAGTATCGACTAAATCATGGTGCATTCCACTGTTGTGACAATCTGATAGGGAACAAAGGACGGAGATCACTCCTTGCCCTCCCCACAAATAAACAGATTGCTCCTAATCAACGTGAGCAAGCATTATGGAGGCAGCGATATATGACGGATTGGTTAATGCTTGCCAGAATGGTTTTATCAACTCTGGACTAGACAAAATACTAGCGAAAAGAGTAAGACACCAACTTCCTTAGTACCTCACTTGAGATGGTGCCTTGAGATGGTGCCCTCTTTTAAAAGAAAAACATTTAGGATGGAACTTGCATCCTTCAAGTACCAAAGAGAGCAGACCTACCGCAAATTTTGGAACTCTTTTACACATCTTTCACCTCCGACCACTTTGCCGTCAAACAAACACTGAACCGTTTGAAAGAAGCGTATCATTGATGCATGTTAGCTGACGTTACCAGATTCATCAAAGGCTGTGACATATGTCAAGTCAAACGGGATTACAGCAAAGGAATCAACCTACGAATCTTTACATCCATCCCAATCACCTCATAGTCTCCCTAATAACCACCACCAAGCAACACGTGTGTGTTATTGTCGCTACAGATTACCTGACCAAATGGGTCGAACTGAAACCATTGATCTCAAAGGAGAGTGAACATATCACACAATTCTTCTTTGACGAAGTTATGATGAGACATGGCAGTCTTACCGAAATCCTCACGGATAATGGGAGTGAATTTTGCAATGCTCTTATGGATGTGTTGGCGATCCACCTACGCACCAAACACACCACAACTTCACCCTATCATCCGTAGTGCAACAGCCTCACAGAACAGTTCAACCTAACACTGTGTGCACTGATCGAGAAAAATAGAGTGTACGATGCCCACTGACACACGATGCTGCTCGCCATCACCTTTGCGTACGGCACTAGCGTACCAATATATTGCCGTTCGAGCCCAGGCTTCCAGTCATGCCCTCGGGTTACACAACGCTTGTCGAGTAGTCCGCCTATCTCAATCAATATATGGGCTCTATGTAGGCACATCGAACATACCTCAACACATACGCTCATGACAACATTGCCAAAGCGCAATTGATGCAGATTGAAGGCCATGACAAGCGCTTCCGCTACGTGCGCAAGTTTGTGATTGGCAATTTGGTAGCTTAGCACAAGGAGAAACGATGCAAAAGAGAGGGAAATTCAGAGCAAAGTTTGTTGGTCCATACAAAATTTTAGCCTTTGATGAAGAACGTCGTCGGTGCCAACTCAAACCAACCCACGCTGATGCTGAACAAATAGATTTCATGGTCCCTACATTCAACTTGGTGCATTACAATCTCTAATCTGATCTCACTTACATTAAGATGGCAGAACGTGATATCGACTACGTACCAAGAAAAACGAGCCGGCTCAGATTTCTATGCGGGGGAGTAGTCCTACACATGTAGGTATATGAATTGGTCGCGACGTTAATCTTGTGACAACCAATTACAATGCAAGAGACCCTAGTTTAAGGATTTCCATGTACTTAACTTATCTGATATTTTAATATATAGTCTTACACACTGTCAGAAAGGCATGTGTTTGAGGGATGTATCTAGTTCCGAGTGCTGTGCTAGGGCTTCGTTACGAGGATTCTCATCTCGATTGTAGTTTTCATCCTTCACGTCTACAGGTGCTTCATTCCACGCCCTCTCTTGTGACTGCCTCGAGCAGGATTTCGGCCTATCAGATGTCGACGCGTCTCCCGTGTGCCTCGAAGCACACAGGATTAGCGACACCCCATCGCTTTGGTGGAGACGTCGGGTACACTCTCAAGGCATTAAGAACGCCTCATTTCCCCATTTCTTAGCCCTACTGGAGTCCGTGTTTCCTCGCCCCTTTTGCAATTCTCTCGAAGCCTTTGCTTTTGCTGATCTGTCTGCCCCTCTTTTGCCCTATTTGCCCCTATTTCGT
The DNA here is from genome assembly GCF_059467195.1 of Physcomitrium patens. Classification (NCBI taxonomy): domain Eukaryota; kingdom Viridiplantae; phylum Streptophyta; class Bryopsida; order Funariales; family Funariaceae; genus Physcomitrium; species Physcomitrium patens. The sequence continues at coordinate 14,622,297 of NC_143414.1, read as the reverse complement.
TTCCGCGCCTCTTCTGCTAAACCCTATCTATGGCGGACGTCCAGCATGATGAGTCTGTGCCGGATCACAAAGAGGACAACATCGGAGTGGAGGTAGTTAGTTAGTTAGTTAGTTGTCCAGTCTCGAATTATGTTGCTTGAGTGGCGATCGCGGATGTTTTGTCGGAACCCTGGTTTTCTGTTTAATTGCCAGGTTTTGTGTTGGCGGATTTCAGGGATTGTGCTAAGGTGTGGTGTTTTTTGAACTGAAGAACAGCAGGAAGTGTTAGTGAGATCTAATGAAAATTAGGGTTTTGACATTATAAGCAGATTGGAGCCTTCGATCCTACCAAGAAAAAGAAGAAAAAGAAAGTTCGTATGCAAGAAGATGAGGAGCCCGTGCCTGTGAAGGAAGCTGCTACTGCTGAAGTTGGCTTGGATTCGTCGTTTGCTGGTCTGAAGAAGAAAAAGAAGAAAAAACCAGTGAGTTTTTTTGTTTTTTTATATAGGGGGCAATGTTTAGGTTTAGGGTTGAAGTTAACGTGGTTTATCTAGTTGGTGTTGCTGTTTGTGTCTATGCAGCTCATGGTCTTTTTAGAAATTTCGTACGCATAGTTGCCTGTTAACTTTCTCAAAGTGACCTTCTTAATTGACCAGCCGATGGTAATTTTTGTGGCTAGATTGAGGGTGAATCGTTGGAGGAAGAGAATGGCGATGCTGAAGATGGATCTACCGGTCAGAGTTCTCCCTGTTCACTAGGATCTCACAGGATAATATGCGGAAGGTTTACTGCTGTACATGTGGAATGATAGCTCATGACGTGTGTGATCGAGATTATAGTTGGAGAATATTACCTAGCTGTATTTAGGTGCATTTTTCTGATCCAGGAACCAAATTTCGATTGTGCGAATTATTATCGCAATACAGTTTCTTAGACTCTTAGACCTAATGCAGGCGACGGTGAAGTCGTTGATGATGAGCCTGGTGAGGGTATTGAATTGGGAGGTCCCGTTTATCCTTGGGAAGGAACTGAACGAGACTATAAATACGAAGAGGTAGGATTTTAAACTTGTTTAAAATACCGGTTTGTTATTTATTTTTGCAATAGCTTCTTGGAAAAGCATTTGATTTTCTGTTCACAATCTCAGCTGGCTTTGTGAGTTGCTTTTGCGGTGTTAAAGTAACAAGATCATACTCTACTTTGCGAATTTTACCATATGCATATGTATGAATGATCTTGGTGGGCGGCTGCAGCTTTTAGGGCGGGTCTTTGATATTCTGAGAGAAAACAACCCGGAGCTATCTGCAGAGAGAAGGCGTACCATCATGAGACCTCCTCAGGTTCTCCGAGAAGGAACCAAGAAAACCGTTTTTGTCAACTTTATGGACCTTTGCAAGACGTATGTGTCCCGACTCGCGCTTTCGGCTTGTGCACTTGCTTGTTATTCGTGGAAGTTCTCTTTCATTGATTACGATTACTAGCAGCCAATGTATAACTTTAACCGTCGAAGGCTAAATATTTTTCATTGGCTAACATATTTACTTGAGACTCAAAGTTTTGACAGAACGCATGCCATGGACAGTCGGAACGTACTATATTGAATCATTTCTGTTATTGTGCAGTATGCACCGACAACCAGAGCACGTCATGACCTTCTTGTTGGCTGAGTTGGGTACGAATGGATCGTTGGACGGACAACAGCGTCTGGTTGTTAAAGGTCGATTTGCTCCGAAGGCTTTTGAGGGTATTTTGAGGCGCTATATCAGTAAGTCCCTTCACATTTGTTTGCTCTGGTGTTGACATTTGGACGATATTATCAACTGCAGATTGGCTGATGTATTTGTTGAGTTTTCTGCTTCTGATGACGATGCTGTACCTTTTCAGCGCAATATTGTGCTTTTGCTGCCTCGGAAGTACATGAAACGGTTGGGATGAGCTAACATCATTTTCACTGACTCATCTTGTTGCAGATGAGTATGTTATGTGCAATGGTTGTAAGAGTCCGGACACCATCCTTACCAAGGAGAACCGTTTGTTCTTTCTTCGTTGTGAGCAGGTGTGTAATCGTAGGCTGCGCTTAGCCATGTTGTGTTTGGTCATGTTTCTGTGCACTTTTTCAGTTCTATTGACTATTTTTTTGTTATTCATTTTGTTCGAAGTATGGCAACGTACTTCGCAATATGTTGCTGCTCTAACGTTGTTAGTATGTTCAAAGTAAGTCCTGTTCCACAAGAATCCTGTACTAATATTGATGATTTGTCTACTAGTGTGGATGCTCGAGATCGGTGGCACCTATCAAGGCTGGTTTCGTTGCCTTGGTTGGACGTCGGAAGGCAACTACTTAGGGTTCATGAGTGGAGTTTCAAGTGTATGAGTCTAGCAACGAGGTTATCTGTAATCGTCTAGTTTTAATATCTGCAGAGTGTATCCTTATTGAACCAATTTTCCGTGTCACATTGCTCGTGAACATCAGGCCTCCACTTCTCACCAGAGTTGTGGACCTCGATGTGTTTGTTTGGCTGCATTGCATTGCAGTTCTTTTCTGATTTTGTAGGTTTCATCAATTTATTGAGTAGGGATTTAGTATTTCTGGATCATCGTCCCTTTGCCTTCAGATTCTGGGGGACCCCCGTGGCATCGTGAGGGATTAAATTATATCAACTCTGCCCGAGTAAGAGGACATTAATTTTTTCGGAAAGATGTTATTGGCAATTTCCTTTACGTAAATTGTTATGTGCATGACTGCAAATCACCTCCGTCAAGATGTCTCAGTTTTAGTTCATAGCAGTTGGTCATTTTGCCACAGCGATTTCTACACTTGGCTATTCTGACCATGTTCAGTTGTGTTCCTATCTCCGACTCATGTTTCATCCTTCGTTTCCCGTCCGATAGTTGAAATGTCAGATGCAGTCCAAGCAAGAAATTTTGTTGTGTGGAAAGTCGATGAGTCTTCAAGTTAGCCTTCATCTTTGGGACTTATTCCCCACAAAAGTTTCTATTGATGGACTTGAGGTGCTGTCGCTGTTCACTTAGTTATTTTATATCATGTATTTATACCGTAATCTTGATCGTATATAAGATTGTTGGCAGATATGTCAACCCCAAACCCTAAAACCTGGAAAATAGCAATTAAGTGGGCGTCGGACACCAGGTTCATGCACGGTCTCATGATTTGGTTCAATTCTCTTAAATGTTACTTTTGTCACTCCAATCATACGGTTTTATTGTATGCAACCCATCCACTGTTCTCTTCACAAAGAGTGATTAAGGATCACAGGTCACGTGATGGTTTAATTAGCTTTTGTGATTGAAAAGTGCATTGTGATGTGCTACTCAAGTTTAGGGCAGCTGGTGGTGATATTATCAACACCATGCGATGGATTGGCAAATTGTGGTGGCATCAGCAACACGCATAAATGTTTTTTTAATATTTTATTACTCTTTTCATAGTACTTTCTTCTTAGAGCTTTTTTGTAGACATTAATTTTCTTACAATTAATAACATAAGAAGTATATGCCAATAATCTGTGTTGCCTACCACAAATACAAACACAAAATGTTAGATAGTACCTAATCTACCCTTGGATGGACCTAATCACATAACAAATATATTGTGGAACATTATCCTCAGTTTGGAAACAAGAGCCCCACATTCTTACCGATAGCCCTGGCCCAACTCACCGATGGAACGAAATCGTCGAAAATGTAGAACACATCTCGTCCGTGGCTCCCAGTCAAGGTTGTTGATCTACGTCCACGACGTTGCTTCGTCAAGCCATGTCGATCTAATATAGGGTTACGTCCGGCGCGAGTGGGTGCTTGGAGCCCGTCAATCTCGGGTGTGGGTAGGTTCCTCATCCTCCTTCTCCTCTCGGCTGCTGCAGGTTTTGCAGCGCGAGGTTGGGATTCTCGACGTGCTCCGACCCGCCACACGTGCCCGAGGCAATCGTGACCCCACCCGAGACCGCCTTGTGTTCCAGAGCTTTGGCAGTTGGCTGTTACAAGTCACGCTAAAATCCAAGTCCTAGGCGAGGATTTTATCACTTCGCATCATCTTGTAGAGGAGGTCTGTCTCGCACTGACCAGGTTCTTTCATCTTGGTCCTACGAGAGAACGATGTAAAATCTCTCCTGCTTCAATTTGTTGCTGTAGCAGCAGGCAGTTGGGGAGTGGGTGTCGTTGGGGATAAGCCGAGGTTGTATTGCGTGGAAAAACGCTTGGAAGGAGCTGTGACTTGATTGTGTGCTGTACTGAAGCTGTGGAGGCGTGAGAGATGGGTTACAGTGTGGGTGCGTTCGTGCCGGTGGAGACAGGCAATATGGAGAGTGGTTCTCTGTCAGTAGATAATGAAGTTCCTCAGGTGGGCTTGGAGAAGAAGCCCTTGTTGTCTCCTTACCAGCTGGGTCCTTTCAAGCTTTCTCACAGGTTGGGAGCTTTTAGGACCCTTCAAGCTTACTTCCATGTCTGAATGTGCTGTATAATTCTGGGTGGGATGTTCTTACAGGCATCGATAGTTCCGATTTAGCTGAGGTTCTAGGGTTTCATTCTCGTGAGTGTTTTTTATTTTTATTTTTATTTTTATTTCTTTATTTAAAATTTTACTGATGCTGATGCTGATGCTGATGCTGCTGCTGCTGTTGGATGGGGGCGGGGCGGGGAGGTTGCATTCCTTGAGACGATTTTATGGTTGCAACAGAACGTTGTGTGATTTGTGGGTTGACGCGGCGTTTTATTTTATAAGTTTCTTCTACTACTGCAGGATTGTGTTAGCACCACTTACCAGATGTCGATCATACCACACTATACCGCAACCATCACATGCTGCGCTCTATTACGCGCAACGCACCACACGCGGGGGGCTCCTCATAGCCGAAGCTACTGGGATTAATGAAACCTCGAATGGGTATCCACACACTCCAGGGATTTGGACGCAAGAGCAAATGGAAGCATGGAAGCCTATTGTAAAAGCTGTTCATGATAAGGGAGGCGTATTCTTCTGTCAGATATGGCACGTCGGCCGAGTGTCTCATGCTTGTAAGCAGACAATCTACTCTCAAATCATCTGCATCAATTATGACCAGCTGAAGGAAAACTATTGGAGCGTGAAATCTCTACGTAAAGGGGCTCCGAATTTAATAACCTGTACTAAAATCATGTGAATTGTAATTTATGTGACTAAGCACTCAAGTGGAGACATATGTGTTTGTAATGCTGTGAGTAATCAGGATCATTTAGTTGTTACTTTTTATTGGCATCAGGTTTTGATTTGGTCTTCAGTAAAAAGTTGATCTGGATAGCCTGTTAGATTTGCTGATGCTTCAGTATCGCAGCGTATCAACCCAACGGCGCAGCACCTGTTTCTTCGAGCAGCCAAACCTGCACTTCAGATAAAATATACCTGCCACAAGCGGATGGTGCGGTGGAATGTTCCACACCCCGACCATTAGAGATTCATGAGATTGCTGAGTACGTGGACGATTTCCGTAAGGCTGCCCGCAATGCTATTGAAGCAGGTTATCATTTCAAACTGTCCTGATTTTGTATGTGGTATAGGTAGAGATTTGCCCACGAGGGCCCCTCTCCGCGTAAAGTCCTACCAGGCTTTAGAACATGTGTGTCAAACTTTATTTTACCCTTTGAGGTTAAACCTGTGCTTTTTCCCCTTTCATGAGACTCCTGCTTGTAAGATCTCCCTGGTGAGGCTTTCGGATACATAAGAGGCGTCAAACCTTGCAGGGATTTATGCAGTCTCGCATTGAGTGCAGAAAATAGAGTGTGATAGAACAAGTCACATGCACTCGCTTTCGTCGTGTGAATAGTACTATTTGTCTAAATTACATATCCTGACAACGGGGTCTGACCATCATTCAAAATAGTACCCAAACTGTGGTTTGACCTGGTTCTGTTCATTATTTGACAGGTTTCGATGGGGTCGAGATTCATGGTGCACATGGTTTTCTCATCGATCAATTTTTGAAAGATGGCATCAATGACAGATCAGACAAGTACGGTGGATCCATGGAAAACCGGGCCCGCTTCCTGGTTGAAATTGTGGAAGCAGTGACAGAAGAGATTGGTGCTGACCGAGTTGGAGTGAAACTCTCTCCATTCTCACATTCATACGGTGCCACCGATTCTGACGCTACTGGTCTCTCTGTGTTCCTTGCAGAGACTCTGAATCGGTACAACCTCCTGTACCTGATGGGAGTTGAGGCAAGCGGGTGTGGTGATGAGGAGTCAGCCGAAAGCTTGTGGCCCATGAGGAAGGCCTTTAAAGGCACTTTTTTCATCGGTGCTAGTGCCGGGGCTGAAGAGGGGCATGAAGCTGTTAGGAATGGGAAAGCGGATATGGTTGTTTATGGAAGGTTGTTCCTTGCTAATCCAGATCTGGTGAAGAGGTTTGCTTTGAATGCTCCATTGAACGATTACAACAGGGACACTTTCTACTCACAAGATCCTGTTGTTGGCTACACAGACTATCCCTTCCTTGAAGATGTAGAATCTCAACGATTAGATGCAACAAAATACACTCCTTTGAATACCAAGATAGCAGAATTCTGTTCACGTGCCACTGTCTTGTGAGAAGTAAGCAATGGCATTGTGCATTGTAACAAGTGGCCTTCATAGATGAAGATCGGCGTTGTGGCCAGTTGTGCTCCTGTTATGAGCCTTGGGGTAGGGTCCTCCAGAGTAAGAATCATGGAGAGGATTTATTTGCTGCTCAGAAGTATGAAGCTCAGTCAATACGATAGAGATAAGAGCTGGTTGCTTTCTATGTGTAGTTGATCCATTGCAGGGAGTGAAGATCGAGGTCATGCATTAAATTGGTGTATACTGAAGGACGTAACCAGCATTGTATAGAAATTAATCAATTTAGCGGAAATTGATTCAGAAGATGAAACTTGTCTACATTTTTTCCACCTCACTGAAATAAACTGGATTTAGTACTTTGACGTAGAACAAAGCTCTTATTCAAGCTATAAACATATTGTAAGTGCTTTCTCTTACTGCTCCATCTCTGTGTTACAGGGCTTGTTTTGTACATGCTGTTCACCACTTCTCTTAGTTGGGTATGTGGTAAGCCAGCAATGATGGATACGTTGGTTCGAGAACTAGGTGTTATCTGAAACAGTATTAGAGCTGGCATCTTCGCAGCTATCCGCTCAGCTTCAAAATTCTGTATTCTCAGGTTTGCTGTTGAGGTTGAGCATCATGATAAATAACCAACTTACAGATGCTTTCGCTTGAAGATCCCTTGCTCATTGTGATTTTTAACCAAGTTAAAAATGTATTCAAATAAAAGTAGGGGTTGTAAGCAATTTGGTGATTACAACTACAACCAGACATTCCTTGGCAGCAATCGTCATCATTGTTAAAAATGTAAGTAAAGTAAAGCATAAACTTTTGTTGGAATTGAACACTTTGTAATTGCATGTTTTTGTCTATTTGAAATCATACTATGGTTCATTTGAGCTATTGCTTTTGACATTTTAGTGTAAGAATTTTTTTTAGTTTTTTGGTAAAAGCCTTTGGATTTGTTCTAATTAAACAACTGTCTTTGGAGTAGTCAAATATTGTTCCTGTTTTAGTTAGCTAAATATAAATACACAGATGGTTGCATCACAGATCCTTAGAGGAATTGACAACAATTCTTTGAAAATTATTGACATTGCAAATGGTTATTGTTAATATGTACATTATAATATGATTTTGTTAAGGAGTTAAACTAACTTTTAAGTAGAATCAACAATACACAAAATATTGAAGCTATATTATTGTTTAGTAATTGATGATCCAATGGCTAAAAAGTACTCTCACAGAAAATTAACGTGATTTTAAGCTACATGATTAAGATTTTTTTAAAAAAAATACAATATTAGAAAATTAAAAGATTGATTTTAATTAGATATTTAATATGATTTCAAATAACTTAAATTTTTAAGAATATTAATACAATCATTTATTTATTATATTTTAATTAAAATATTACAAGTAATTATAATAAGAGGTATTCAAGTAAGAAGAAGAATTAGAGAGTTCTTCTTAAAGAGAGAAAAACTAATGAGAACACATCCTATTTTTTCTCTCTTACAAATGGAACATGATATATTAAAAATGATAGCTATTATTTTTAACAAAATAAAACTTGTATTAAAAAAACAAAGCACCCACATGAAGAAATTTGTTACATAGATCATTCTAGACATTATGTTGATGAACAACATCTAATTAATTAATTGTAAGCATTGAACTCAAGTAGGTCTATCTATTTGTCTTAGTTGCAAGTTGCTCACAAAGAACTATAAGTTACACTGTTGTTATATTTCAAAAAAAAATCTTTTAACAAAAAAGAACACTAGTAGAAGTAAACAAGGAAGGAATAGAGAAGAAAGGGAAGGCAGCAAGCAAGTGCCATAGAATGTAAGAAAGATTTTATAAATATATACAATGTAATTCAAAACCAAAGTTGAAAAGAGTTCTTGTACTATTTAAACCTTGTTGAACTAGTTTTTATGAATACTTTTTGTATCCTATGATTTCTTAAGACATTTTGAAGCCAAATATTATTTTTTGCAACAATTACAATTGCATACTTAATTTTTGTAGATAAAAGTGGGTTTGTTGATTGCTTCTTTCTTGACCAAACAACTATTAGATCTCCTAATATAAATGCAAATCTATCCATTGAACAGTGGATCTCCTTGCAACTACTCCAAAATGCATTACTATAATCTACAAGTTGCAAACTTACATCCTTGCCACCATATTCAAACATCAACTTTTTTATTCTTAATAAATAATAAATTCTTTTATTGACCTCTTTTTAATACACAACACATGATTGTAACATGTATTGTGTAAAGTGCTAATTAGAAACATAATATTATACTTACTCCATTTGTAAGACACATTAATAAATTCATAGATTTTGATTAAAATTTAATTGATTCAACTATCTACATCATGTTTTTTGCTATTAATATGATTAATAAAGTGATTGGATTCAATTAATGTAGAAATTTATTTAAATTTATTTATTTTAAATTTTATAATTTTTGAGAAATTTACTTATTTTCTTAAAAATTAAATCAAAAACATAATTTTTTTGTGGTAAATAATACTTTCTAATTTAGAATTCTTTTTTGCTCCAAATTGTGCCTTTTAAACCTCAACAAATATATTACTTACAAATTTTTTTTGAAAAACCTACTTCAAGTCAATAGCTTTCTTATCACTTAAAAAAATCACAAACTTCTATCTTTTGTATTTGTTTAAAAAATCAAGTTTTTTTTTATAGAATGTCTCTATTTTTCAATTAAAAGTTGAGGTAGTAGCTTGCTGAATTGTCTTATGCCCTAATTCCATGTATTGGTAAATATGAACAACATCTATTTCTTTAATTGAAAGATTAAAATCGCTTTAGAAAAAATTATCATCTACTTCCTAAGTTGAATGACATCTCTTCTTGCATTAAAAAACTATTTGCCGAATTATTATCACCTTTTTATGCTATTAATTATTGCTAATATTCTTCATTTTTTTTCTTGTTCAACTAAGTCAAGATCTATCATTGGTGTTAGTTTTGAGTCTTTTATTTTATATCTAACCTAATATTTTCTAATTTCCAAAAAGTGATATTTCAAAAAACTCTTAATTTATCACTTCAGTAAAATAAATCATATATTTATTGGTAATGGCTTTTTAACCTTATGTTTAATTTTTTAATATTTTTTAGAAATATCTAAATCAATAAATAAATAAATAATATTTTTTATTAACTTTTTTGTAAACTTTTGACATTTATATTTAAATTTATAATACTAAAAAATACAGTAAAAATAACAAGCATTGGCTTTACAAGATTTTCTATTGTAGAACATTTTATTTGGTCTTTTGTTACCAAACAAAGAAGTAGAAGATGATTATAATTCTATATCAAAAATCTTATTGCATATATTTAATCATGACAATTCAATTTTTTATTACTTGAGAGTGTGAATTTTGCTTTGCCAACAATCTCAAATGTACATACTAGAATAGTTAAGTGTCTAATGTCTTTGATCTTGAAGTTCAAATCAATATCTTGAAAATATCTATACTTTTTTTAGCAAAAAAAAGACTTTATTTTTTTGTCAATTCTCTTTTCTATATTAAATTTTAACATCTTATATCTTGTTACAACTTCGTTCTTAGTTTAAAAGAAAGCAAGACTACAATAGCTAAAATAATTTTTTTTAATGTTTGTGAGTTTATTTTTAAAAATTGTCTAATTAACTTTTTGATTATGTAATACTTAGAAGCTGTTGTTCTTTCTTTTTTATTTTTGATATTCAATCTATTAATAATATGCATATATATATATATATATATATATATATATTTATTTATCATCTGCATTAATACATATACTAAAGCCTAATAACACTTAATAATGATTTAATCCTAAATCTATGAATTTAAAATTGTTATAACTTCTTTGATATTACATAACATATCATAAGCTTTATTATTATATTTTTTATTTTTAAAATAATAAATTTGAGAATTAAATCCAAGAAAAATCATTCTTATTAAATTTAAAACTATAATATTTATTTTAAAGGATTTTTACTAACAAAAGTATATTATGTGCACCTCAAATCTATTGCATATCTTTAATGATTGCTAAAATGTATTTTTCTTTTAAATTGAAGACATTGGAATATGTTTTATATAAGGTTTCTAATATGATAATAATTTCAATATGTTTCTTTAGTTGGATAAATACACCATTATTAAAATAAAAAATATAATTTCTATTTCTTTAAATATATACATTTCTTGTCCTATAAACATAAATATCTTAAAATATTTGAACCAACAATACAATTGTTACTTGCATTCTATTATATACTTTCTTAGCAAAAAAGATTATAAAAGACATATATTTGTTATATTGCTATTGCTAGTCTTTAAAAAATTTAGGTTGTTTTTTCAATGTTTCTTTTGCCTACATGCTCTATCTATCCTTTTGGACTCTTGTTACTTTAAAAATCTTCTAAATCCTTATAATCACTTTAAAAATTAAATAAATTATATAAGCTAATATTTTCTATATTAATAATTTTAATAATATTTTAATTAATGCACCAATTAAAATGTATTAAAAAGATTTAAGATTACATATGTATTAAACAAATCATATTCTTTAATGTTATTGAAGAAAGCTAAAGCTTAATTGTCTATAATAGATCAAGGACATTGGAGTTGTAGAGAATGTGTATTCAAATTTTAAAATACTAAATTGATTTGCTTAATAATACCATTTTGAGAAAGATTAGATTCCTACAAAGAGGCAAAAAATCAAAAAGTTTTTTTTCCTATGTTTTAGCTTTTGCCTCTTTAAAGATAATCTCTACCAAATATTTTGAACAATCAAACTATAAAGAATATTTTTTTCTTCTTTTGTGGCTCTTTTAAAAATATATATATATATATATATATATATACACACATTAGATAATTTTTTTTTATAATCTCATCTTTCTTCTTAAATATTGTAGATTAAAAGAAGCAACTTATTATTTAAATTGCAATCTCTTTTTAATAAATTTTTTTTGTTAAATGCCAAAAACTACTAATAAAAGCAAGGAAGAGAGGACCAAGGAAAAGGATGCAACAAACAAGTATTGGAGAGTACAAGTAGAATTATACACACATATAATAGTTTCTACAACGAATATCATAAATTTAATCTTATTTCATTTAAACCTTATTGAATCAGCCATTAAATTGGTTCTTGTTAACAAAACAACCTTTTATATATAAATCTTATAAAAAAAATTAACAAAAAAAGATTTTTTTGAACTATGCATATAATTTATTTGATAATTATCTGTACCCATCTTTCCATATCCACTTTTCTATATAATTCTTACTAAAATTTTAATGAAAAATGATTTGTTGGAATAGCTATCTTTCTATAGATTTACTCTTCAATAACTTCAATTTGATTGAAGTACTCCACATCAATTCTTCCATTTACTTTTCTCCACCCATTTTCTCCACTCTTTTTTCCCACTAACATTGATCACCTTCTTGTAGCTATGACATGATGAGCTCTGGAAAGCTCTGCTACGTCGAACTAAATTATGAAGACATGACTGCAAGCAATTCCGGTGATGTTTCTCAACAAAGAGTCGATTAACTCGAAGAAATCTTTGCTTAAATGTTGTGGTGGGATCGTTGAAACATTCAAACATAGGCTTGGTGCTGCAGTTGGTGTGATGAGAAAGGCTGCCGAGGATTGGGAGCGACAACACATCAGCAAGCGTAAGAAGGATCCTCATTGTTGGGCTCTTCCTGTGACATTGAAGAATATGATGCAGCACTGGGTGCAGGTGATGAAAGCATCGACCATCCAGGCAATAATCTGACCGGGGATTTATCAGTGGCCATTGGCAGATCAGTATTTGTAACTTTTCTTAGGTTTTTGCGGTGCCTCAACTGTTGCTAGAACTCTAGACTTGGTTTTGCTGAACTCTAGATTTGCAACTGTCAGTCCACTCTTGCGGTGCGGTCTTTCAGTTAAACTTATAACTAGACTTACTTTGTCTAGACGAATTATTCTTTCATTGTCCTGAAGAGCATGTTTCCTTATCGTTCGTTGTGGTCTTGTGATTTTTGTGTGCGGGTTGGAAGCGCAAGAAGCTGAACGAAGTCTAGAAGATGTCATGACCAGGCCAACGACCACCACTAAAACAATGATCGATATTGAACGGAACTATTGCCTTTTCACCATCAAGTTACTCATAGAGAAAAAAACAGCTTCCAACAGAATGTAAGAAGTTGATTTCCCTAGAACTCATTAATGTCAGATGTAGCTTCGGATATGATCCCATTGCGGCTGTCCCTCAGAGTGGTCTGCGTCCAATAATGGCTGTAACAGACGTCGCTCGCAGTTGAAAAGCAATTCGGGGGCTCTTGCACGCCGCTAGAACAACTCAACTGTTGCTGAATTCTGCATCGTTGATCTATGATCACCCAGCTTGCGAAGCACACTCCTCCTTTCTCGTTAGAACAGATCGCAAGCTTCCAGTGCTGATGAAACGTGTAGGATAGTTGTGGGCGTTATGAATCTAACAGGCAGACACGGCTAACTTGAATTTTTCAGAACGACATTCAAGGTCGATGGTCAAGGGGACTGTGTTAATTACATTTTTCAAACGAATTTCAACGCACCACATTCACCGAAGCCTTTACTTCACATCTATGTTGAAGGATCTCGCTTGGATTTCACAATACGTGTTAATTATGGCAATTTGGTCAGTCTGGTTGTGAAGCGTTGAAAGAGGGTCTTTTCTTCTTCCTGTAAGAAAAGTAACAAGAGCACATGTTGTGGAGCACCTGTCACAAGCTCAATTAAAGACTGAAAGGAAAGGGAGTAGGACACCAGACTAAAACCTGAATGAAGTGGAACTATGAAAAATTAATGACGATGACTTGAAAGGTTTTTATTTCCTTCGTTAGACGAGTAAGACTAAAATTGTTTCATGCATTAGTCAATCTCTTCAATCTTGGGCCAAGCCTGGTGAACTAACTTCAACTCTTCCTTACAGTCGGACTTGAGTACTGTCTCCAGATGCATACTGATCTGAGAATATATGACACTCGTAGAATGTTATCTCGAACTTGGTCGACATACTTGAAAGACTTCTGATTGCTTTGTATCGTTGATGTGTTTCAGCGAAAGATATTACAGAGTCTAGTTGATGAGCCACACGATAGAGCAAACAAAATTGCCTACTCTAACCAATCCGCAATAGAAAATATATCATGACATCATGCAGCGTTCCACCAAGAAAGATGGGATAAAATGAGCCGAATGGGACAAGCATTGGAAGAAACGCTTGTCCAAACACTCGAGTAATTTGAAAAACTAAACTTCCAGAGTATTTAACTAGAGTGAGGTATCCAGCCCATTATGTGGATACTCACTTTCCTCACTGTAATCGGCAGCGAACCCTCGCAAACTCATTCTCGCTATCATTGACACAAACATTTGAGAGGTAGAACCTTGCAGCCTACGGGACGATATATATCATATCTAGCTTTCAAACTAGCTTGCTACTTCGAAACCACAGCAAATTATCTGCAAATTGATGTGACATACCAGACCACACAAATACTAGATGATTATGATAAATTTTCTGTACAGTCTAAAGGAACTGAAGCTGTGAGTCCTTTAGTAGCAGATAGGACACCGCATCAACCCATTCTCATTACATTCACTACACCGCACCACCTCATTTGCATCGTTTACGACCTTTGTGCTGCCACTGCAGTCTGAGCAAGGAACAAAGCGCACTCCCCCACACCCATCACATTCTTCCCGTGACTTTTGAGGAGGTATACCATCCACTAAAGTGCCTAGGGTGCCATCCTCATGCAGTTGTGTGATGGTTTCAGCCCCACCAATATAACGCCCCTTAATGAAAGCCTGAGGAACTGGTACAGGCATTCCAGCCAGATCCTTCAATTCCTGCCGAAACTCCGCATGAATGGACACATCTCGCTCATCGATTTCAACATTAAAGCTTTCGAAGATGAATCTTGCATTGTTACAATCTTCGAATGTTTTGCGAATCCCACGCAAGCTGGTCGTGTAGAGCACAATACGGTCCTCACCAGCAGGTGGACATTTCTTCTCAAACCGTGCCCACGGATCAGGTTTCACAATCCTTGGAGGGACGATTGCTTTCGGTGTTGTTCCCTTATTTCCATTTCCCTGAGGTACTTTTTCTCCAAAAAGCCTGTCTTCTTGTCTGTCAGATGACATTGGCGAAGGACCTTCATTCTCAGCGGCATCAGAAGCTTGCGTAGCCCCATCCTTGCTACCTCTCACCTCGTACCACTCATCTGTAGAAAACATCTCCAGAGCTTCTTCAAAAGAAGCCAAGAGATCAGAGTCCATCCCCGAGTCTTCAATTCCATCCACAAATAATGAGCTTGTAGCATTTGTGCTCGCAGCTCGTTCCGAAGCACCTATTGGGCTTTTAACAGCTCCTGACGAAATCCCCTCCACTCTCTCTGGAAAACCCTTGACTGCAGGAGGAATGATCACCTTACTTCTTCTAAGAGCCTCGCCAGCGGAAACTTGCAAATTAGACGACAAACCATTCTCAGGCAGTTGACGACCTTTTTGATCCCCCACAGCTGCATTGTTGGCATTGTAATTGCCATCGCTAATAGGATTAGGAATGGGAGCCTGAGACTGCAAACCAACTCCTGGGCCTGGGGACGGTGTGGATTTCATAGAGGTATTAGGCATGGACTTCTGCTTTGAAAATGACTGTCTACCTGTTTGACCAAACCCACCAGCCTTCATCGTCGTGGGACCTGGCGATATTGGAGGGACCTTCAGATCTGCTTGGCCCATGGAATTCTTCCGATTCTCAAGCTCAAACGAGGCCGCCAGTGAAAGCACATGTATGGGAGACGCAAATCGTGGCAATTGCCGACTGGGCTGACTCGACGATTCATCAGCCTCAACTCTCCCAAGAGCGTGCTCTGGACGGATAACTGCACCCTCCTGACCAAAGGACGCTGTGGCAACATGGGCACGACCAGAATCACGATTGATTTCCACACTAAACTCCGACGATGTCGTCGTAGTCGATTGTGATCGCCTTGGATTTACACTCCGCTCTTCAGAGAGAGCTCTTTCGACTTCAGCCTCTAATTTTGTATTGAGTGACATCAGAGGTTTGTCCACCTTCAACATCGGGGATTGACGTGGCTGCAATTCTGGTGGCTTGTTTTGCGCCTGCGTAGCACTCGCATTTCTAGTCCCGACAGACCTCAGCACAGGTGAAGGTGGCCGAAGGAGGGATTTGCTTGCTTCATTAACTGAAGCGTTCTCATCCGGTGTCGGTGTCATTGGTGCAACGGTAGGTTGCTGAGGGCGAGCAACGCTGGGAGAATCACCGCTTACTTTGACTGGAGCAGTCGACACCGAAGATGTAGGAGGCTGTAGCAGAGCTCTGCTTACGGCGGCACTTACTTCCCGTATCGAAGCATTCTCTTCCGGTGTCAGCGTCATTGGTGCAACATTAGGTTGTCGAGGACGTGCAACACTGGGAGATGCACTGCTTATTTTGGCTGAAACAGGTCTCACAGATGGTGAAGGAGGCGGAAGAAGGGCTTTGCTCACGGCATGGCTAACTTCTTGAATTGAGGCATTCCCCTCTGGTGTAAGCGTCATCGGTGTAACGATAGGTTGGCGAGGACGTAAGGAGTTACTGTTTGGAGTAGCAGCTTTGGGCAAAGGTGCTGGTGACGACGGCGTCATCCTCACCAAAACGTCATCCCTCTTAGGCATTATAGGCGACCTCGCAGGCATCACAGGCGACCTCGCAGGCATCACAGGTGACCTCGCAGGCATAGACATTGCCCTTCCTGGCATACCGTTCTCCTTAATACCACTTTCTCCAGTCCCTGTGCTGCTCAAAACATGGCCAGCCGAGCCAAGCGCAATAGCCTTGCTTGGATCTTCAGAGTCCAATTCACTTAAGGTATGGATAGTCGAAAAGGTGACGGATCTCTCGAAGGGTTTGATCACAGGAGAACGGCTTACCCTATCGACTGGTTTCAATTTCGGCTGCGATTTCCCAGTTCCATCTTCCTCCAGACCATCCATCAACTCCCACAAGTTGATAGTCTCGTGATCAGTTTTCGCAGCCTGCGACGGTAATTGGTGCGGACTCTCCGACGCTCGCCGAAAACTAGTACGTCCTGCCAGTCGTGGACTGTCCGTTCCCCGAAAACTACGTCCTGTCTGCCGTGGACTATCCGTTCCCCGAAAACTACGTCCTGTCTGTCGCGGACTATCAGTTCCCCGCAAAGCACCCATCTGCCGGGGACTATCAGTTCGCCGTGGACTATCTGTTCTCGTCGGGGGCGGGATTTTAGGAAGATTACGACTAACCTCAGACCATGGCTTCGCAATCATATCTTCAGGAACATCAAAGTTTTTCAGCTTCTCATAGAAAGCATCATGAGCAGAATCGGGTTTAATATCGAAGTTAAAATCGTTTCCTTTGTCTTCATCCACCTTCAAAATGCCGTAGGTGCTAGAAGCAAGAGCTACCATATGGAAGCCATTATCCCTGTTGCCATGCGCTTGAACTGACATGGACATGCTCCTGCCTGGTTGTGCAGGGCGGGACTTGCGGTTCGACACCAACCCATCCTTGGAAGCGGCACATCCCATCCTTGAAACAATGTTTCACGAGTTGCTAGCAATCGCTGTTGCTTAAATTCAAGAGGACTTCGAGGATGGAGCGACCCCGTTAAATTGTGTTTAGGCACTGAAGAGGATACCTGAAACATTTAAAGGTTATAACGAGAATTAGATTCTAAAATATTTCATACCACGAAGCACTGTCGATTGTAGCAGTGCGCATCACTGGAAAGTCTTCATCATCGCTAGTCACGCATGCAGAGAAGACCACAATCATCAAAATATTCAGGAATTTCGAATTCACTGCGGCGGGTATCACGCACCCGGATAAGACGTCCTGCTTCACTCATAGATTGTTTCTTTGTTCGAATTCTCGAAGATTTAGTTCTAGTTGGGAAATCACAACAGGGTAATTCAAGATGCGTAAGAAGTAAGACGCAGAATCCTCTTCCAGCAACACCGAAAATCCCCGCTGAGAAACTCAATAGGAAATACATACAGGCGCCGCGTCAATTAACCAAACAAAAAGGCTCCAACTAAAACCAATTTGATTGTCATGTCCGTTCATTTTCGATAATTACTATAGCAGAAAAAATGTTCGCTGACTGATAAACAAGAAGATAATTCCGATCACGAGATCCTCCTACAGACTGAAGTTAGTCAGTCACGTCGTCCGCGCTTTCAGGCTAGAGAAAAACAGGTACGTAATAAAAGAACGAGCTCCAGTGGATATAACAGAAGAGAGGTTCTAATACACGAGGTATTCGCGGAATCCAAACTTCATGCGTTTCGCTCTCAAGTTATGCACTCCTTGCTGTCCCACACTTTATCCTTCATCCATTCCAACAACTTCGGCAGAACCCTGAGCACTTCCCAGGGCATACACCGAAGCAAAGAGAAAAGTTCAAAAATATTGGTAACAATGACAATAACGAAGGACCAAAAAAGTTGTTCACAGCACTTACGGGCAAGGTGTCAAACAGGAGCTAGGGGTTCATACCTTTGAGGCTGCAATTCCGCTTCAAAGACGACGCGCTTACGTCCCAAATTGCATGCATGACTGCCCTACAAATGCACAAACATGTTCTGCCACTTCTTCTTGTCCTATCCGGCTGAATTCCACGCCCTCCCCTAAGTTCTGATGGCTTTGGCTGCTGCTGTTCTCAGTTGCCTCCGCACCAGCGTGCGGCAACCTCCGTTCCTATTCCAACTTGACACTAATTGCCCAGAGCACCTTCCTGATTCCACAACAGCAGATACTCTGACCACAATAGATATTGCACCATCGGCTCTACGGCGCTGGTGGCCTTCGGTGCCCCTCTAATT
Source organism: Physcomitrium patens (assembly GCF_059467195.1). Classification (NCBI taxonomy): domain Eukaryota; kingdom Viridiplantae; phylum Streptophyta; class Bryopsida; order Funariales; family Funariaceae; genus Physcomitrium; species Physcomitrium patens. The sequence goes on along the minus strand of NC_143414.1, from coordinate 14,603,771 downwards.
CCATAGCATTCGGCACCTTCCATCTCTACCTCTGTCTCTCTTACCCACGAATAGGCCTCCCATTAGAAGCCGCTCGGTTCCGTCACTTCCCACTCTTCACCCCAATTGCACTCACTCAACAACTCTACCACAAGCACGTCGCACGTTCAACGAATATGACGAGCAATGACAAAACAAAATCACCCTCGCACTCCCACCTTCTCTATTCCCAGGTCCGACCAGAGCAGGAGTTCTCGGTCCCATTCCCACACACCACAGCGGTGAATTCCCGGCCCAGCTCCACCTCGTCTTCCGTCCCCCCAAAAAAGCAAAAATCATATCAGGCTGCGTAAGGATCGCACCCAAGGCTATGGCCCACCCACCCAAACAGTCTCCTCGAGTGGGAGCCAGCCAGCGCAGCACGATACCAACGAAAGCATAATCAAAAAGTCCAGTGGCACCTGGATTCCATCAACCCAAAACATTCCTCGCCATAGCCAGAATTGTGGCAGCCATGACACACGACCCCACAGTTATCCGACGGCTGAGAACTGGAAGAGTGTGGGAATCGGACTTCGAGGCCGAGTGCCGAGAGTCGCACATGACAGTGAGAGGTTCACAGCTTCCACTTATCCAGTTCCAGAGCCTTTTGTCGTCATCGCCATCGCTCCCCCCTTTCCTTTGCGCCATCGCGTTGCCCTGTCCCCGACCACGACGACGACGATGCGGACGACGACCTCGTCGATGTCGACGGGCGGTCGTCGTGTGGGGTCGTCGCTTCTCGACGACGACGCGTCCACGTTACGTCCACCAAATAATGGTGGAGATGTGTTAATGGTTTGTAGAAGAATTAGTTGTTTTTCATTCTTGGTCTTAAAGAACTTGTTCGATGTTAGGTCAAGTTTTTAAGATACATTCTTCATACGGGACTTGTGGGTGTATTCCATAAAATCTATCTAAAAAGTTGCCGAGCTTGTGAATTCCATGCCAGTTTTTGTTTTAGATTGTAGAGAAAATATTATTTTAGTCATTCAAATCAACTAATTTACAATTTTCCTCTACCCAATTTGTTTTTTTAAATATACTTTATTTTTAATTAAAAATACAAGTAGCACTAACACACACACACACACACACACACATATATATATATATATATTGTATTACAAACGTATTTTTAAAATTACTCTAATAAGCCATATGTTTGCACAATATTAGTTTAACACATCATTCAAGTTATAAAAAATAAAAAATAAAAATAAAAAAGTAATACAAAATTTACATGAAGTTTGAATTTTGTAAATTGAAAACTAAAATCAATGCAGGTCAATTCAAACCAAGATCGTAGTGCAATGGAATATCCTTGACTAAAGAAAAATCTTTTGAAGTAAATGAAAGTACTTGGTTCAGAAAAGATATGGCATACTCAATAAATGAAAGAGCATAAGTAGAAATGTGATGGTATTTCATTTGAATAAGGAGCCCTTCAAATTTGAAAGGAAATGTGCCCTTAAGTTTGTTTTATGGTCTCCATCTTTTCACAGCAATAAATGGTCAAAAATATACTTTTACAAAAGTCAAAAAAGGTGTGCTTTTGGTATTTTCCCTCTAAATATAGAGATCCTTCTTTTGTTTTTTAAACATGACATTGTCAAGGGATTTTCAGAATTTTCATTAAATAAAAGAATTGGTTTGTTATACATGCAAAATATAAATATATATTTCATTGTGTATAGTAACAATACTTTTCCTTAAATACTTTACTTAGTTTTGGTTGTTTATAACTTCAAATATCACCTACAATATTATTTGCAATATTGTAAATTAAGTCAATTATAGAAATGCATCATGATATTCTAATATATTACTAGCTATAATAATATAATTTAGTGAAGCATGGTATTTTACAGCTTACATTTTTGTTTAGTATAGTTTGTGTGCTGAGAATATTATTAAGAATACATATCTTCAAGCTGATTTTTTGTGTTAGCAACAAGTTTTGAAAAAAATTAAATAAATAGCATAGAATTATGATTATTATTATTATGTTGAAAATATTTTTTAACTATGTGTTCATGGGTGTATATGTTCATGTATAGACACGCCTGTTTGTATAATGGATAGTGAATTTAAAAAAATTATAGTTGTTAATTTTGTATTCCATACAAAGTTGTTTATATGTGTACATGCATACTCATATTTAATTATCTTTTAATTTAATACCCAAAAGAATAAGATGTTTGGATAAAATTACTTATTTTATGTTTTCTTTTTTTAATAAATAATTATAATTTTAAAAAAAAGTCTATAAAATATTTGACTCAAGTATAATAGATAGATATTTATTTTTTAAAATAATTTTATTTGTGTTTTTTTGTAATTATCACTACAAATAAAACCATAAAATACATAAAAATCACATCCGTGATCTTTTAACAATTATTTTATGTATTTTAAAAATATTTTCACATAATTGTAAATTTCAAAGTATTGTTAGAATCAACAAATGCTTTAAATTAAAAGATGCACTACAAGAAGTTAATGTGGTAAATTATTCTAAAGTTTGAAAAGACTCAAGTTGGTTTCTCTCCAAGAGTGCCAACTTTAGGATAAGTTTTAGTGAATGAAAACATAAATGCTATGGGAGTTTGCCATGAAGGTGACATTGCCTTTTTCAAAATTGAGTGTTTCTTATCTTTTTGCTAGCCAAATATCAAATCAATTTGCACACAATTTTTACACTTCACGTTATTCCAATCTTTTTATTCTAGATTGTTTTCCTGTAATTATAAAAATTGGGATATAAGGGGAAAAATATACAAATAGGTGTCTTTCACGAGATATGACAATGACAACAATGTTTAATCGAATAGTAAGATAGATCCATTTGTTTGTACCTTTTTTCTCATGAAAAATAACCATTTTTAATGGCAAATACACAGGACAGGGCAATGCCATGCTTTGTTGATAATTTATTGCAAGTTTCTTACTGTGAAAAAGAATGAGGGATTTTACAAACCAACAATCAGGCATGAGTTAGGCTACTTTCTTCTTAGTTGTAAAAGTTTAAAGACTTACAATTGTAGGTTTTAATTTTATTTTTGCACTCTTGTAGTTTGAGGACTGAGTCTGGAATCACAAGTCTAAAATTGAAAGTCTAAAATTATAACAATATTATAGATACTTTAAATGGTAGACAATAATAAAATAATATCAAAATCAATAATGTCTGCTTTAATGGGTACAAAAAAAGGAGGAACAAATTAGTGGAATGAACTCTTATTTGTTAACGTGAATGGACATGGTGCCAATAGTCTCCTCTATTACTAACTTTTTCAATGCAAAAACCAACAAAATAAGATAGAATGCATTGACTATTGCACCTTTGTGCTCCACAACAGTGCATTGGTATCACCTTCATTAAATTTTCAAATACAATTCTCTAGCATCAATTTTGTTTCCTCCTACAACTGTTTATATAAATAAATAAATAAACATACATACACACACACACACATTTAACTCGCTTTCTTAATGATGCCAATACAAATCTAATAATATTTGTTTGGTTTATACTTCTTTTTATCTTGCAACAAAAACTTACACCCACATGGTAAAATCCATTAAGCAAGATTGAGATGTTATAGCTGGGATTCAAACCACAAACACAGACAAGATATTTGTCGGCGCAATCATCCATCAATCTCCCATCATCTGGTAGTTGAATGTCATTCAGGTCATGGCCTGAGAACCCTTTTTGGCTTCAAGGCTGACTGAAAGACGTGGGCATCGATAAGCACCCACCTGATCTTCAACCCCTTCACGACTAGAAAACTAAGACCTTTACTAGCAAAACTGGTGTTCGGAGCACAACCACTTCCAACTCAGACACCGCAAGCACAAGCATCTTGTGTACTCTCCTCAACACCCAACTAGGATTCTTCGAATCTCTGCTCGCTTTGCAGTTCCGGAACAATAAGTTTTCGATTTCCTCCCTGCAACTGTTCTCTTCTGGAACAGTATCACTCACTCTAGTATATGTTTTCAGTCTGCAAATCTGCCTATCGTTTGAGTCCTAGTTCTCCCGTTCACTCTCACCCGTCTGCCTTTCAGTCAGCGGAGCCCAACAAATGCATTACACTGAAGTTGTACATTCCGCTCAGTTTCCTGTCAGTTCTCCGCTGGAAGAAGTCTAGATTAGGCTGGGTTAAATTCTAATAGTCATGAGATTTGCATGCCCAGTGCTTGGAATGAGCAACCAAACTGCAAGCTGAATGAGTTCAACTGTGCGAGTAGAACCTTCGGCTGGTCATGTTCATGTTGCAAACTTTTGCAACCGATATCCTGACCTCTTCAGCTTTGAGACTTGCCTCACAATGCAGCCGACAGGGATCTGCTCCCTCCTCATTCCGAAACTGGAGCAGCCGATCGGAAAATGTAATACCGTGGATGTAGTCAGGCATTAATTTTAGGGCTTTTCCTGGAGCACCAGTAGGGGCCAAAATATAAATGCGCACTGCCAGTATGAAGCTCATCTACCATAAGCTCCGTGGCAAGTGTAAGCCTCATGCTGTGCCATGATAAAACAAAATCGGAGAATCAAACGCTTAGCAGGAGTTGTAAATCGTTCCCAACCTGCCCGACCCGTTGGTTCCCTTACGTTCCCTCCCTCCGTTCTCAGAATTTAGATCGACGATTACGATTGAATCTGAGCAACAGCCGCGATCCGAAGGCCCACGATGGCAGATGTAGGCGATCGACTTAGGAGGTTTCTCGGCTTATGCTGCATTCCTTGAATTCGGCACTACTGGAGGTTTTCACATGCTGCATCTATTGTCCATGAGGAAGCAATGATTTTGTAGTGGTAGCCGGGCTGCACCTACAGTATGTTGAAGTGAATTCTTTGGGCGGAATTATTCTGAATTATATACCAGTACTTCCTGCGACGGATTAAAACAAGGCCTCCAGCCTCACGGTTCGGTCTGCGAAGCTGTGTTCTTAGAATGGAACAGTCTGCCGTATAGATGTGGGTGCTGTGGCTGGAGTTATGGTCGTCGTCATTACGACGGGATACGTGAGAACGCAGTTAACCGCCGTCTCGCATTTTATGAAATATCTAGTGGGAGCGAGTTATTCAGCGGTTGCAGTTCTTTAGGTCGTTGGCGATAATGCTCCGTGATCTCCAGTGATTGCTTCCTTTAGCAATATGTAATCAAGTTTTCTTCCCCTTCAGATATAGCATAATCAGATATATCTTCCTCTTCAGACTGTTTTTCAATCACACTTTAAATTGGTGGTCGACTCGACTTCGTGGCGTTAAGTAGTGTCCAGTTGTGTGGGTGTTTCTCTAACAATGTTTTATTCGGAATTCGTGGACACAATGGCAGTCGGATCAGATAATAGGAAGCAGTGGCTATCAGAGCCGCACTTGGCAGTCTGAGGCTTGTGGACTTGCAGTTAGCCCGTAGTGCTAGTCCTTGTAGCCGGGCATCCATCAGAAGTCCACAACATGACTAAACTCCTGTTATCGACTCCCCATCCAGTGCGACGTTTAGTGGAGTTGTGTCGCCGCCGCCTTCATCACCATTGGATTGCTGTTGCCTTCCAGCTCGGAATCTGTGAACTTGCCCTAGTGCAGGCTGCTATCATTTGGTGAGAATTTCACCCTGAAAATTTAGGGTTGGATGAAAAATTCCTCCCTCATGATGTAAATGTGTACTTATCTTACATTTAAAAAGTGTGAATAAGTTTTATTGAGGGTTTCCATTTTGGAAATATTGTGTAGGATAAATGCCGTGGTTTGTGATAGGAAATTGAGGGAGAAAGTGGTAGATGTATATCATATAGTATGTGGAAAAGGCATTGTTCCAAATTTGAATGAATGTCTTAATTTAACATTTAGAGCATTTGTTATAGATTTGGCATATCTATAAGTTTTAATGTTTTTGTTAGTATCTATATTTAATAGGATTTATATTAATTTTTGACTAATTTCAAGTGAAACTAATATTTATTTTTGATTATGTAATTTAGAATCAAGCCAAAAACTTTTTAGTATTTCATCATGGCTTATCTTTTAGAATCATTTATAAGGTGTTTATCAATGGTTTGGAGGTTGGTAGTTGATTTTTGGATTTAAGGATATGCAAACAATGAGGAGCAAAATAATGATCATATTAAACATATTGGTAGTACATCAAGCATGCAAGTTACTTCTGAAGATATTTGGAAAGAATGTCAAATTTGTGTTAGAAGAATACAAGTTTTATTGGAAAAAGAAGAACAATTGAAGAAAAACTAATGTGCAAATTTTTGCAAGAAAATTGTATATATTATGAAGGTATTCCAATAATTAATGACTTGCAATAATGATATATTGCATTGTGAACTTTTGTTACATGAATTATTTATTGTGATTAATTAAGGAGAATTTTTAATAAAAAATTGTGGAGTTGAAAATTGGTATCAAGTAACTATATTCTAATTGAAGAATAAAGATTTTTTGAGAACTTGTTTGGAATATGAAGTGTTATTGTGATGTCATAAGTGATATGTTTTGAAAGCACAATTGGAAGATATATAAAGACATTATACTTTTTTCTTTTGATGTTTTAACTTTTAATGAAAAGTAAGGTAATACTAAAGATCTAAAAATGTAGTAGAATTATGTTAGTAGAGATGAAAATTGTAAAAATTGTGAATTAACAAAGCATCTATTACAAAAGTTGAAAGGCTTATATTGCTTAAAAGGTGGAGAATTGGATGTCTTGAAGTTGTCATCAAAGAGAAGAAGTATTGAAAATATGCAATTCATAGGCAAAAGATCATTTGAAGAAGTTTATAAGGCAAAGTAGCAGGACTTTGGTATACAACAAAGAAAATGGATATTAGGTATAACAAGTTTTTTTTGTAAGAAAAGTGAGCATTTTAATAGATTTAAGCCATTCCAATTAGATTAAATATTATTTTGCAAAAAAAGATGATAATGGAAATGGAAAATCTTGTACTACACTACATATAAATGGAAGTTTATATTTGAGAATGAAGTTGATGTAAACAAACTTGGAAAATATATTTATAAAAAAAAAAAAAAAAAAAATCCATATATATTAAATTGCAAGAGAAACATACTACTTGCATGACATGTTTATTGCACATCAAGATTTGAAACTAGAGAATATTTTACTTTATACAATAAAAAAAGAAATCATAAATAAGACTATTAAATATGTTAATGTGAAATTGATTAATTTTGGAATGTCTAAGATTGATGTTGGAAGGAATCCAAAAGATAGAAAAAATAATTATCTCTATATTACTATTGGATATATGGTTCTTGAAGTATTAAAAAATTTATTCGAATCAATAAAGTTGTATCTTTTTAAAATAGATGTATATTCTTTTGCAATAGTATATTTCAAGATTCTTTCAAAATAAGCTTCATTTTATAATATCATTACAAGAAAAGAGATATTAGATAGAATATAAAATAATTATAGACCAAGTTTGCCTTCAAATTGTAATGAACTAACAAAGCTTATTGAAGATTGTTGAAAATTGAATTCCTTTAAATGACTAAAATTTACAAGTATTTGTAAAATATTGATGAATTTGAAGAAAAAATCTTTGATAGAAAATGATATTATTAAAACATCACATTTTTATTTATAAAAAAATGATTTATTAAAATATACAACCACAAAAAATCCACAATATTATGCCATTGGTAAGACTTATAGAAGCAATTATGGTCAACATGCTCAAAGTTCCTTGGATTGATTTTAGTAATAAGTAAATACTAGTCTTTGTGATATGATGATGATTAGATGTCTTTATATAAGTAAGAATTTTTAAAATTAGATAAAGTATAGAATATAATTAATTTTTAGTAATATTTATAAATGTAGGTTGAATTACCTAAAGAAGAATTATTGGGTAGAGCAAAATGTCTAATGTATATCAAATAACTATCTTTAAAGAATGTAAAGGCAATATATCTGTCACGGACACAAAATACAGACTTGAAAACTAACAAGAAGTTCAAGAAGAAGTGGCAGAACTAGATTAAATAAATGAGTACAAGAACAACACCAGAAAGGTGAGCTAGAACTCCAAGAGATGTGTTGTCGAGACTGAAGAACTCTTCAGCCTCGATCCCTATATATACTCATACTTAGGAAGCTTCTCGAGCTACTTCTATAAACTAGGAAGCTTCTAAAAAGTTTCAGAGGCTTCTTTTCTAGAAGCTTCTAGAAACTTCTCTTCTAGAAGGTTCCAGAGACTTCATTTCTAGAAGCTTCTAGAAACTTCTCTCTAAAAGGTTCCACAGGCTTCTCTTCTAGAAGGTTCCAAAGGGTTGTTTTCTAGAAGGTTCTAGAAACTTCTCTCTAGAAAGTTCTAAGGAATATGTCTCTAACATCACCCCCTCCTTTAGCTTCGAGGTCTTTGAGAAGCAATGTTGTTGATCAGTACCAACGCAAGAAAATGAAGATTTGTCGCATAACTTTTGCTATGAACTCCAACTGTTGTTCACGAGGCAAGTGGTTCATTGACCCTTGAAGCCAACGGTAGTGGCCCACACCTTCGACTTCTGACCAAGCATGAACTTCCGTGTACTCATTGTGAAATTGTTCTGCAAACACGCCTTCTAGCTGACCATCGTAAGCAGGCTCGATCTCAAATACAATCACTAGTGATCGGTTACTCGGTATCTTCCATCGTCGTTGTGGTACATGTAGTTCTTCATCTCGGGGTCGCCTTCGTGAGCTACTCGGTTGCGATACTCTGACTGGCATAGTATCTATCTCTTGGCTATCCATATCAAAAGACCAAACTACGATCTATCTTAGAGAAAATAACTACATCAACTACAAATTTTGCTGGTGCTCTCCCCTTTTCTTATATTGTTGGGAGAACAAGCTTTAGAAAGAAGCTATCGTCAAATTGATTTAGATTTATCAGGATGTCGTTGATGAAACTCCTGTACCTTTTGTGGCGCATTCGCAAGATTTTCAGCTGGCTCCCACGTTTGCTCATTAATGTCATAGCCGCACCAATGAACAAGATATTCTAACTTTCCCCACCTTCGCCGTGAATCCAATATCTTTTCAACCTCGTATTCTTCCTGATTCTCGATTTCAATACTAGGTGGCGGACATTGCACTCTTTCAAAAAAAGATGATTCTCGATAAGGTTCCAACAGAGAAACATGAAAGACTGGATGTACCTTCATAGAGGCCGGTAATTCCAGCTGGTATGCCACTGGATTAATTTGCTTCTGGATGATAAATGGTCTCAATCTTCGATAGTCCAACTTATCACATGGTCGCTTGGTCTTGATATTTCGTCGAAGAAGCCAGGCTTTGTCTCCAACTTTGAAAGTAGGTGATTGATTCCGAAATCTATCTGCAGACATCTTATAAGATTCTTGAACAGATTGTAATTGAAGCTTCAACATAATTTGAAGCTCTGATAGTTGCTTCGCAAATCCTTCAACTGCTGGATTGTTATTTGTTGACGGACTCAATAAATCAAGCTTCGAATGATACCCATAGTTGGAAAAGAATGGTGTTTGTTGAGTCGACGTATGGAGGGTGTTGTTATATGCAAACTCGGCTAGCGATAGATATGCAGTCCAATCGTCTTGCTGATAGTTGATGCTGCATCGTAAGTACTACTCCAAGATTTGGTTCACCCATTCCGTTTGGCCATCAGTTTGAGGAAGAAAAGCTGAAGAAAGCTTGATATCCACCTTCAATATCCCAAAGAGAGATCTCCAAAACTTTGACACGAACTGGGTACCTCGATCTGGTATGATATCATCTGGTAGTCCATGATATCGATACACATTATCAAGAAAGAGTCTTGCTGTGACTTCACTGGACGATGTCTTCTTATAAGGAACAAAGTGTGCCATCTTTGTAAGCCGATCTACCATGACAAAGATGTTGTCAAATGAGTTTGATGATGGCAAGTCCGTGATGAAGTGCATAGAAATTGAAGACCATGGTCGACGTGGAATTCGCAATGGCTGTAGAAGTCGATAAGGGCGATGTCAAGGATTCTTAGATCTTGAACAGATGTCACAAGAGAGGACAAAATCTTTCACATCCTTCTACATTTGGGGCCACCAAAAATCTTGAGAAATAAGCTCCAAGGTCTTGTTGAATCCAAAATGTTCCGCAGCTAGAAAATCATGGCGAGATTGAAGAACTCGAAGTCGTGCTGGTCCTTTTGGAATTTACAATCGCTCTTCGAAGTATAAAAGATCTCCCTCCACCTTGAACTTGTCGTCATTGGTATGTTGCTTGATATCAATGGCTACTGAATCTTTAATGGTCATAGCACATACCTGGTTTAGGAAATCAACATCAAATGATACAATAGTAGCACAAAGTTGAAATCTCTCTGGCTTCAATAACGTTGTACATTGTTGATCAAACGTTGCTTCTCCAGCCTTTGGTGCAAGATACGATCTCCTTGATAAAGCATCGGATAGTCCTTGCTGCCTTCCAAGTCGATAAGTGATAACAAAATCGAATCTAAATAGCGACATATTCCACTGAGCTTGACGCCGATTTAAAATTCGAGCCGTCATGAAATACTCCAAATTCTTGTGATCCGTATATACGGTTACTGGATGTGCAGCTCCTTCAAGAAAGTGATGCCATTCTTTGAAAGAATCCATTATAGCAAGAAGTTCTTTATGTTAGGAACATAGTCCTTAGACCTTTCTAGAGACAAGTTTCTAGAACCTTCTAGAAAGAAGTCTCTAGAAACTTCCAGAAGATTCCTTGAATATTCTCTTAGAATATTCTTTAAAGATTCCCTAAAGATTCTTTTAAGATTCCCTAAAGATTCCCTTAGAAGGCTCTAGAAGATTCTTAGAATATTTTAGTAGATTCTAGGAAGTTACTTGAGAAGCTTCCTAGCTCTTGGGTAGTTGCTCGAGAAGCTTCATAGTTCTTGGGAAGCTTCTTGATGCGCTTCCTTAGAACCATAGGCCAATAGTATATATAGGAGTCGAGGCTGAAGAGTTCTTCAGTCTCGACAACACATCTCTTGAAGCTCTAGCTCAATTCTCTTGGCATTGCTCTTGTACTCATCTGATAATCTAGTTCTTGTCATTTCTTCTTGAACTTCTTGTTTAGATTTTTTGTTTGTATTTTTGGTCCGTGACAGTTTGTCGAGACTCCCTTTATCTTAATATCAGAGCTGAATCCTTTTTGTTTGAGAGCGGATTATCCCTCTTCTTGAAGGTATTCTAGCGCTTTAGGGGTTGCGAATTACCTTCCTCTAAACTGATATTTTCTCAAGCACAATATCAGAGCTTAGTTCTTTGAGGCAGAGAGTGGACTACCCCTTTCCTTAGAGATACTTGAGCGTTCTAAGGATTGCGGATTACCCTCTCTTGGACTGATATTAATTCCTTCTTTTTGTTTAGCATAGCTAGTAGAAAAGACTATTAACATCGATTTCAGAGCTTTGCCTTCTTGATAGAGTGCGGATTACCCCTCTTCTCGAAAGCATTGAGGCATTTTTAGAGGTTGCGGATTACCCTCCTCTAAAACTGAAATCGTTTAGTGTTTTTTTTTCTTTTCTCCGAGTAGGTTTTAGTGACAGGTAGTGCTACAATTTTCTCCAAGAGACTTAGTAATTTCTTCTTCTCTCAAAATTTTAATCCATCTATTCTCTAAATATGGAAGTAGACCAGGTCATAGACAGTGCATCTCCACAAGTAGACAATAGAGTGGCAACTCTTGCAGATCTTCAAGCTCTTATGTATATTGTACGAAAGGAGATTGCATTTCTTCGCAATCCAAGTAAAGAACCTCAAATTGATCTAGTGACGAAAGAAGCTAGATGCGAAATTCATAGCCTACAACAAGAGATTATTCGACTGAGAGAAGCAAGACATGTGTCACATACGACCCCTATGGATACTTCAAGGATTAGTACGAAAGAACCAAAAGCGAGTATGCCAGACAAGTTTGACGGAACAAGACCCAACTTCCGAGGTTTTGTGCAACAAGTACGACTTTACCTACGCCTATACCCTTCTCGTTATCCGAATGGATTTACCCAGGTTGCTTTCATATGTACTCTTTTATCAAGAAATGCTCGTTCTTGGTTTGCTCCACTATTGGAGAAGAATTCTCCAATATTGTACGACCTAGAGGCTTTCATAGAGAGACTTACTCCTACGTTTGGAGATAGCGATCGAGAAAGAGTGGCTGAAAGAAAGATACAAAATCTGCGACAAGGATCACGTTCTGCTGCAATCTATGCTGCAGAATTTCAACAGCTTACATGTGATCTTGATTGGAATGATAAGGCGTTCATGACACGATTTCGATATGGACTGAGAGATGATGTCAAGAACTTATTGATCACCATGCTTAAGGCGGATACTTTAGAAGAACTTATATCTCAGGCAATTATTTGTGACAACCGCCTCTTTGAATTACGACAAGAAAGACGATCAGGCTGGAGAAATGATGGAGCATTTGCTACATTTTCAAAAGGTCCAGAGAATCACTCCACAGATCCCGAACCCATGCGAATTGATGTGGTACATTTCAAACCTCTCACAACTGAGGAAAGGAAGCGACGGTTTGAACAAAACTTGTGTTTATATTGCGGAGAAGCGGGCCATAAAGCTGTAGATTGTCGGAAGAAACAGAAGCCTCAAACAACAAGACTCAGGAGTACAAGCATGCAGAAAAACAAGGACGCCCAGCCACAATAGGGACCGTGCGGCTGGACATCTCAACATCCAAAATTAATCAAGGTCCCTTTCTCTCAGCTCAACCTTCAGATTGTTTTATGGTACCTTTACATCTGGGTATTCAAGAACTACAAGTCGATGCTTTATTAGACTCGGGTGCATCCGCTTGCTTTATAGATGAAGAGTTTGCCAAGCTTCACAATATTTCTCTTGTAAAGAAACTTAAGCGTGTCCATGTAGAAGTCATAGACAGACGACCATTGTCTTCGGGCAATGTTATCCATGAAACTAAACCATTGAAGGTACGTCTTGAAAACCATGAGAGCAATATTGTGTTTAATGTTATCAAGACCCCTTCATGTCCTATCATTTTGGGACTATCTTGGCTTGATAGATATAATCCATTGATAGATTGGAAGTTGCGGAAAGTGACATTTCCAACAAACTCCTTGAAGGTGGAATCTGCCAAGACAATGTCTAGAAACAAATCCTTGTTTATAGGTGCAAGGGCTTTCATGAAGGAAGCGAAGCAAAATACACCTCTTGTCATCTTCGCAACTCCGACTCGAGAAGATGCAACTCCGACTTTGGTTATTCCAAAGCAGTATGAAGAATTCAAAGATGTCTTTGAAAAGAAGAATGGTGATATGCTGCCAGAGCATCGACCCTATGACTGTGCCATTGAATTGCAAGAAGGAGCACAACCACCTTTTGGACCAATCTACAATTTGTCGCAGACGGAGTTGACTGAGTTGCGGAAGTACATTGACGAGAATCTAGCCAAGAACTTCATCCGTCATTCGAAGTCGCCAGCTGAGGCACCAATCTTATTTGTGAAGAAGAAGGATGGCTCACTACGGATGTGCGTGGACTATCGAGGTCTCAACAAGGTGACAAAAAAGAATCGCTACCCAGTGCCTTTGATCTCTGGTCTTCTAGAACAACTTGGGCGTGCAAGGATCTTTACAAAGATTGACCTAAGGGGAGCTTACAACCTTGTGCGAATTAAAGAAGGAGATGGATGGAAGACAGCGTTCCGAACAAGGTATGGCCATTTTGAATACAATGTCATGCCATTTAGTCTTACTAATGTTCCAGCGGTCTTTCAACACATGATGAATGACATCTTTCGAGAGCATCTAGACGATTTTATTGTCATCTATCTAGATGATATTTTGATATTTTCTAAAAACGAGGAAGAACATGAGAAGCACGTTCGTCTGGTACTCAAAAAACTACGGGAGCGAGGACTCTATGCCAAATTGGAGAAGTGCTTATTTCACCAAACTGAGATGGAGTTTTTGGGATTCATCGCGACTACGGAAGGCTTGAAGATGGATCCAAAGAAGGTGGAAGCAATCATGTCTTGGGAAGTTCCGAAGACGGTTAGGGACGTACAATGTTTTCTTGGATTTGCTAACTACTATCGGATCTTCATCAAGAATTATTCTCAAGTTGCTGCCCCCCTCACTCGGTTAACGTGTAAGGACAAGCTCGAATGGGGACCTATCGCAGAAAAAGTATTTCAAGATTTGAAGATGGTATTTACTACAGCTCCAATCTTGGTACATCCGGACTTTACAAAGGCCTTTTATTTGGAGACAGATGCTTCGGATTTTGCTTTAGGAGCTGTACTTTCACAGATGGGTGTAGATGAGAAGCTCCATCTAGTTGCGTTCTATTCTCGAAAATTCTCTGCTGCTGAGATCAACTATGAGATCCACGATAAGGAACTCCTTGCTATAGTAGATTCTTTCCAAGAGTGGCGCCACTTTCTCGAAGGAACTGCACATCCAGTGACCGTATATACGGATCACAAGAATTTGGAGTATTTTATGTCGGCTCGGGTTTTGAATCGGCGTCAAGCTCGGTGGAGTATGTCGCTATCCAGGTTCGACTTTGTTATTACTTATCGGCCTGGGAAGCAACAAGTGTTGTCCGATGCATTATCAAGGAGATCATATCTCGCGCCAAAGGCTGGAGATGCAGCATTTGATCAACAGTGCATGACATTGTTGAAGCCAAAGAAATTTTGGCTCAACGCAGCTATTGTACCAATTGATGCTGACTTCCTCGACCAGGTACGGGCCGTAACCATTGAAGATTCTCTAGCCCTTGATATCAAGCAACATGCTAGTGATGATAAATTCAAGATGGAAGGAGATCTAGTATATTTCGAAGAGCGGTTGTATATCCCAAAAGGACCAACACGACTCCGAGTTCTTCAATCTCGTCATGACTTTCCAGCTGCGGGACATTTTGGATTCAATAAGACCTTGGAACTTATTTCCCGCGATTTCTGGTGGCCTCAAATGTGGAAGGATGTGAAAGATTTTGTTACATCTTGTGACATTTGTTCAAGATCCAAAAACCCTCGACATCGGCCTTATGGACTTCTACAGCCATTGCCTATTCTGCGCCGACCATGGTCTTCGGTTTCCATGGACTTTATTACGGATCTACCACCATCGAATTCATTTGACAGCATTTTTGTTGTCGTAGACTGGCTTACAAAGATGACGCATTTTGTCCCTTGCAAGAAGACATCGTCAAGCGAAGACATAGCAAGACTCTTTCTTGATAATATGTATCGATATCATAGTCTACCAGATGATATCGTATCGGATCGAGGAACCTAGTTTGTGTCAAAGTTTTGGAAATCTCTTTTTGAAATATTGAAGGTGGATATCAAGCTTTCTTCGGCATTTCATCCTCAAACGGACGGCCAAACAGAACGGGTGAATCAAGTTTTAGAGCAATATTTACGTTGCACCATCAACTATCAACAAGATGATTGGGTCGCATATGTACCACTAGCCGAGTTCGCATATAACAACACCCTTCATGCGTCAACTCAACAAACGCCATTCTTTTTCAATTATGGATACCATCTGAAGCTTGACTTATGGAGTTTGTCAACGATTAACAATCCGGCAGCTGAAGGATTGGTGAAGGAGCTTTCGCAGCTTCAAACTACATTGAAGCTTCAATTGCTAACTGCCCAAGAATCTTACAAGGCGTCCGCGGACAATTTTCGGAATCAGGCACCTAAATTCACGATTGGAGACAAAATTTGGCTGCTTCGACGAAATATTAAGACCAAGCGGCCATGTGACAAATTGGACTATCGGAGATTGGGACCATTTGTTATCCAGAAGCAGATCAATCTTGTAGCGTATCGTCTGGAGTTACCAGCTACTATGAAGGTACATCCTGTCTTTCATGTTTCTTAGTTGGAGCCTTATCGAGAATTGTCTTTTCTTGGAAGAGTACAATGTCCACCACCTAGCATAGAAATAGAGAACCAAGAAGAATACGAGGTGGAAAAGGTCCTGGATTCACGGCAAAGACGGAGTAAATTAGAATACTTTGTGCATTGGAGCGGTTACGATATTAATGAACGAACATGGGAGCCGGTCAAAAATCTCGCGAATGCGCCGCAAAAGGTACAAGAGTTTCATCGACGATATCCTGAGAAACCCAAGCCGGTTCGACGATAGCTTCTTACTGAAGCTTGTTCATCCAGAAAACAGAAAAGAGGAGAGAGCACCACCAAAATCCATAGTTGATGTAGTCATTCTCTCCAAGATAGCGTAGAACTTTGTTAGTAGCCCAAGTTTGTTCTTATTGTTTTAGCCTTTGAATATGGATAGCCAAGATACTACACTTGTCATGTCATCTCAAGCAACTAGCTCACGAAGATGATCGCGAGATGAAAAATCGCTTGCACCACGATGACGTCGAAGGATTCCGAGCAACAGATCGCTAGTGATTGTATTTGAGGTCGAGCCTGCCTACAATGGTCAGCCAGAAGGAGTGTTTGTAGGACAATTTCACAATGAAGACACGGAGGTTCATGCTTGGTCAGAAGTTGAAGGCGTGGGCCACTACCGTTGGCTTCAAGGACCATTGAATCACTTGCCTCGTGAACAACAATTGGAGTTCATAGCAGAGGTTATGCGACAAATCTTCATTTTCTTGCGTTGGTATTGACTGACGATAACATTGCTTCTCGGAGACCTCAAAGCTAAAGGAGGAGGTGATGTTAGGGACATAGTCCTTAGACCTTTCTAGAGACAAGTTTTTAGAACCTTCTAGAAAGAAGTCTCTAGAAACTTCCAGAAGATTCCTTGAATATTCTCTTAGAATATTCTTTAAAGATTCCCTAAAGATTCCCTTAGAAGGCTCTAGAAGATTCTTAGAATATTCTAGTAGATTCTAGGAAGTTACTTGAGAAGCTTCCTAGCTCTTGGGTAGTTGCTCGAGAAGCTTTATAGTTCTTGGGAAGCTTCTTGATGCGCTTCCTTAGAACCATATGCCAGTAGTATATATAGGAGTCGAGGCTGAAGAGTTCTTCAGTCTCAACAAAACATCTCTTGAAGCTCTAGCTCAATTCTCTTGGCGTTGCTCTTGTACTCATCTGATAATCTAGTTCTTGTCATTTCTTCTTGAACTTCTTGTTTAGATTTCTTATTTGTATTTTTGGTCCGTGATACCTTATCGTGGATCTCATAATTGATTTCAACAGCAGAGAACTTCCAAGAATAGAATGTAACTGGATGAAGCTTCTTGTCTTCACTCATTTGTGAAAGCACAGCTCCCAAAGCAAAATCTGAAGCATCAGTTTCTAAATAGAAGGCCTTTGTAAAGTCTGGATGTACCAAAATTGGAGCTGTATTAAATGCTGTCTTCAAATCTTAAAACGCCTTCTCCACCAAAGGTCCCCATTCCAACTTATCCTTGCATGTTAATCGAGTGAGAGGAGCAGCAACTTGAGAATAATTCTTGATGAAGATCCGATAGAAGTTAGCAAAACCAAGAAAGCATTGTACGTCTCTAACCGTCTTCAAAACCTCCCAAGACATGATTGCTTCTACTTTCTTGGGGTCCATCTTCAAACCTTCTGTAGTTGCAATGAACCCCAAAATTTCCATCTCCGTTTGGTGAAATAAACACTTTTCTAATTTGGCATATAGTCCTCGCTTGCGTAGTTTTTCCAAGACCAAACGAACATGCTCCTCATGCTCTTCCTCGTTTTTAGAGAATATTAGAATATCGTCCAAGTAGATGACAACAAAATCGTCGAGGTGTTCTCAAAAGATGTCATTCATCATATGTTGGAAAACCGCTGGAGTATTGGTAAGACCAAAAGGCATGACATTATATTCAAAATGACCATACCTTGTATGGAATGCTGTCTTCCACTCATCTCCTTCCTTGATTCGTACGACATTATAAGCTCCCCTTAGATCAATTTTTGTAAAGATCTTTGCACGTCCAAGTTGTTCTAAGAGACTAGAAATCAAGGGTAATGGGTAAGGATTTTTCTTTATTACCTTGTTGAGGCCTCGATAGTCCACACACATCCGCAATGATCCATCTTTCTTCTTCACAAATAAGATGGGTGCTCCAGCTGATGATTTTGAATGACAAATGAAGTTCTTGGCTAGATTCTCGTCGATGTACTTTCGCAACTCTGCCAACTCCGTTTGCGATAGATTGTAGATTGGGCCAAAAGGTGGTTGTGCTCCTTCTTGCAAGTCTATGGCACAATCATATGGTCGGTGTTCTGGTAGTATGTTGGCGTTCTTCTTTTGAAACACGTCTTCAAAACCCTTATATTGCTCTGGTATACTTGCTGTTGAGATCTTCTCCTTGGTAGTTGGAGCCGCATAAATGACAAATGGAGTGCATTCCTTAGATGATCTTATAAACGCTCTTGCTCCAATGAATAAGGATTTCTTTTTTCAAGGTTTTTTACTAGGTTTTTTCTTGGGTGGTTTTGTAGGAAAAGTCATCTTCCGCAACCTCCAATCTATCAATGGATTATATTTTTCCAACCAAGAAAGACCAAGAATAATAGGATTTGATGGGGTTCTAATAATATTAAAAATAATATGACTACTATGGTCTTTAAATGTTACTTCTATAGGTTTTGATTCATGGGTGATGCTACCAGACAATAAAGGTCGTCCATCTATGACCTCAACATGAACATGTTTTGATTTTTGTACTAAAGGGATCTTATGACGCTTTGCAAATTCTTCGTCTAAAAAACAAGCAGATGCTCCTGAGTCTAGTAGTGCTAAGGTTCTCAGTTTTTCAGGGCCGATAAACAGAGGAATTGTAAAACAAAGTACAGCTTGGGCAGAAAGAAAGGAACCTGATTGTTGTTGGGATATTTCATTGTCCACCCGCACGGTTCCTACTGTGGCTGGGCATCCTCGTTTTCCTGAACAAATACTCCTCTAGACTTGACTATGCCTCGATTTTGCTTTTTGGGGCAGTTTCCGACTTTGTGGCCTTCTCCACCGCAATACAAGCATAAATTTTCCTCCATACGTCACTTTTTTTCTTCTATAGTAAGAGATTTGATACGTACCGCATCAATTTGCATGTCTTCCATCTCTGAATGTAAATTCACACTGCTTGCCGACATAGTTGGAGCATGGCAAATTGTATGTTATCTTGAGCGTTGGTCTTGACAACGTTGGAATAGGCGATTATCGCACTTCACAGCTTGGCTAATGGCTTCATTGAGCGTTCGTGGATCAGGAAGAGTTAACAGCAAATCCTTCACATCATCTCTTAAACCCCAATAGAATTGACTCATCAACGCTTCTTCATCCCAATTGATGTCGCATACTAATTGCCTGAAATTCGAAGCATAGACTGATGTAGAACGCATCCCTTGTCGCAGCGATCGGATCTTTGTTGTAGCCCATCGAACCTTATCGTGTTCACCAAATGCTTCCACAAATGCTTCCAAAAAGGTTTCGAAGTTGTTTAATATGGATGATCGTTTCTCAAACAAAGGAGCAAACCATGATAGAACTTGTCCCGTAAGTAAGGTTCCAACAAGCCCTACACGTGACTCCTCCGTTGGATATCGTTCGGGTTGTAAAACTGTTATCAACATGATTTGATTGACGAATCCTCGAAACTTGGAACGTGTTCCATCAAACTTATCTGGAAGGCTAACTTGAGGCTCCTTATGTTGTAGAACTAGTGGTTCTTGTCGAACCTGAGGTAAAGTTGTTTCTCCAAGTGCAAAAGTTTGAGGCTGGTATAGTTTAGATTGTGCTATCCCAGATACTCCATCATTATGAAGCCTTGCCACCACTCCTTCAATCTCTGCAGTTCTTTGTGATAACGTAGCGAGGGCATTCATAATAGCATCTAACTTAGACTCCAAACTTTCTGTCATACTAATGTCTTGACCTCCGGCCATTCTAAAAGAAGGACAAAAATGACCCTATAAGAGGCAATATTGGTTTATAGGAGGGTAATCCACAACCTATAAAACGCCTTAAGAATTTCAAGAAGAGTGGTAATCAACTCTCTCCAAGAAGAATAAGACTCCAATATTATAACACAAGAAGTATCAGTTTAGAGGAGGGTAATCCGCAACCTCTAAAAATGCTAGTATACCTTCAAGAAGAGGGGTAATCCACACTCTACTAAGAAAGAACTAGCTCTGATATCTCAAGTTAGTGCAGTCTCGACAAACTGTCACGGACACAAAAAACAGACTTGAAAACTAACAAGAAGTTCAAGAAGAAGTGGCCGAACTAGATTAAATAGATGAGTACAAGAACAACACCAGAAAGGTGAGCTAGAACTCCAAGAGATGTGTTGTCGAGACTGAAGAACTCTTCAGCCTCGATCCCTATATATACTCCTACTTAGGAAGCTTCTCGAGCTACTTCTATTAACTAGGAAGCTTCTAGAAAGTTCCAGAGGCTTCCTTTCTAGAAGCTTCTAGAAACTTCTGTTCTAGAAGGTTCCAGAGACTTCAATTCTAGAAGCTTCTAGAAACTTCTCTCTAAAAGGTTCCAGAGGCTTCTCTTCTAGAAGATTCCAGAGGCTTGTTTTCTAGAAGGTTCTAGAAACTTCTCTCTAGAAAGTTCTAAGGAATATGTCCCTAACAATATCTTGGTGAAATGGACAAAATAGGTAAGACCATAATGGCAAAGATCGCATTTAATGATATTAAGGATATATATGGTGCATCATATTTTGTTGAATGTAGTAAAAGAGATGAAAATTATTTTACAATCTCTTACAAAATCTTAGAAGAATTTAAAGAGAAACGAAAACCAATAGTAATAGAAGAACCTCAAGAAATGTTGGAAGCATTTTTCATGAAAAATAAAATCATTTTAGTCTTTGATAATGTGCAAAATAAAAATAAAATTAAAGATATTGTATCTATAGATATATTGTTTGCTAGCAATGGTATTACATTAATTGTAACAACTTAAGATTAAAAATGAATAGATCATTTTGGTATAAAATTTTGGATGATAAATGTACTAATGAACTTGATGAAGAAAAAAAGTAAGAAGTTGTTTATTACTTATTCTTATAGATATCAAGAGACATTGCCTAATGAACTTATTAAGGTTGGCAATAAAATTATAAAAGCTTACAAAGGTCTATTTTTAAGTCTTAGAGTCATGATTGTATGTTTAAAAAGCCAAAAGAGATTGAGATCTTAAGAGAGAGAGCTTTAAAAAGATTGAAGAAGAAAAGAGATTTGGATGGAGATGAAATGAATAGTAACCATAAGATATGAAAAATATTAAAAAAAAGCTTTGATAACTTGAAAGTTAAAGTAAAGAACATGTTTTTAGACATATATTATTTATTTGGTAGTGATGTATATTTTTAAGGCATATTGAAAGAAAGATCCTTATAAATTTGGATTAAAATGAAAGACAATATTTTGGAGGAAGTTACAAGAATTTCACTAGATATATTGATTAACCAATCATTAGTAAAAAGAAATGAAGATGGAATTATAATAATATATGATCAATTACAAGACATGGGTCAAAAGATTGTCAAAAATAAGTTGGAATATATGAGCATACAAATGTGAAATATGAATATAGAGTTATTAGAAGGATTTTCAAATAAGATATATTTTTGATTCTTTTCTAAATAAAATATATAAAATAATGATAAAAAATACATCATTATATAGAGATTGGAACTATAGTACTTTTACATCATATGAAGATTGTTATATATTTTTAGGTAGAATTTAATAAAAAAATTATTTTTATTTTATATTATTATAAAATTTTCTTTTCCAATAAGAAGATAAAAAGTGTGGTAATCCTAAAGTATAAATTTAGATTTTATTGTTGTATAGTTAGAAGTATTATCTTACAATAATCTAAACAATAATATGATTATTGAAATTGGAGGATTTTTTTTTCTATGACTTCAAAAATTAAGATTTATTAGTAGAATAAATCTATTAAAAAATGATGTAATAAATTTGAGTATATTTCTTATGTTTTTAGAAAATTCTATTAACTTAAAATATTTATCACTATATTTTGAAAAAAATAAGAAAGATTAAAAAATATTTTTTAAATGAAGAATTACAAATTTTGAATAAAAAAGATGTTTGAAAAAAATTTAAGAGATTAAATATCTTAGAATTAAAGAATTTTATTTTTATACATAATTTTTTAGATTTATTTTTAAAAATTCCAATAGCATTGGAATTTAATCTAAAAAGATGTAGAAATATGATAAAGCTCTTTTCAATGATGTAACATATGACTTCATTGATAAAGTTAAATTTGAAAGCATGTTCATACTAAAAAGTTATACTTAAATCTATAAAAAATCTAACTCTTTTGAAGTATTTTAATATTCAATAGTACTCAAGCTTGAAAATGTTGCCAAAGGAATTGAACAACTTCATAACTTTGATTGAATTGCATATGAGAAAGTATTCAAGATTGACAACATTTCTAAAAGAATTTGGTAATGTCACATCTTTGACTACATTGGAATTAAGTTGGTACTCAAACTTGATAACATTGCCAAAAGAATTGGACAACCTTACATCTTTGAGTATATTGGAGTTGACTAGATGCTCAAGCTTGACAACATTGCTAACAAAATTGGATAATCTCACATTAACTACATTGGATATAAAAGAGTACTCAAGTTTAAAAATATTGCCAAAAAAAATTAAGTCACTTCATATTATTTTTGTATATAGAAGGTAGATTACAACCATTAGATTGGAATTCAAAAATATTTCATGTATTTTAAAAAAATGGCAAGTCATTCTTTCATATCTCTTATATTGAAAAAATCCAATAATATAGAAGAAGAGTTAGAAGGTAATTCTATTGATTGAAAACAGTGTTGCTTGATCTATAATCATTTTTCATCCATCTATTTGATACAACCTCAACCAATAAGGTAGAGAATTTCCTGCCCCTTCTTTTAAACATTGTAAGTTACTATTAATTCAAATAGAAAATACTCTTAATTTTTATAGTGCAATTTTTTCTCTAAGTCAACATACTACAATTGATAATATTACATTGCTTGAAGACTTTTATTTATAAATAGAATGTTAAACTTAATGAAGTTTGGAGAAGGCCAAATAAGCTTTACTTCCTCTCACAAATTTTGCCATTCACTATAGACCAATCACCAAATTTAATACTTGTCCAATTGATATGTGTCCTAATTTGATGCATGTCACTTTATCACCTCAACAAGATAAGCATAGAGTCACCTCTTTCATTGCTCAACCAAAAAATTTTCAATTCAACTATATTAAATATCAATAGATGAATGAAAGGTAATAGACAAAAGAAAAAAGTTACATCATATCAAGTGTCATGACTATCATACCATGTTGTACAACATTCACACATTAAAGTCTTAATATAATATATCTACAAATCTTATCATTATTGATATCAAAAATATTGATGCATATATATATATATATATATATATATATATATATATATATATATTACTTCTTTTTTCTAAATTCACAAAGTTCTATGAAGCCATTAACGAGAGTTCATAAAAAATACAAAGTTTCAACTTGATATTGCCTTTTTAATATAAATAATATACTAACTTCTAAGCTATTTTCCATATGCTAATTCTAAAACATGAATTTGGTGTTTTCTATCAAATTTACTTATTTCCAAATCTAGTTTGATATCTAGGATCATAAATGGTTGTCTTTAGAAGCATTTGATTTGATGGTTTGAAAATCATCTAAGTTATTTGATAATCTTAATCACAGATCTTATTTCTTTGTCTTTGGAGAAACTTAAACTTTGTAGGTATCTTTATCTTGACTAGTATATGGATTTCTATTTGTAATATTCCACTAATACTTTATTACATTAATATTATAAGAAGAATTATAAGATCATTATTGAAAGATGGAATAGGAATTTTTTTTTCTTTATTTATTTTATGTTGAAACAATACTCAACCTTGTTTCAATTTGGTCTATATGTTGGCATTTGTAGATCAAAGAATTAAGAAGCAACCTTTGCAACTTCTTCAATTAGATTTTTTATAAGCTACTATATTTTTGTCATTTAATATATAAAGTTGGTCGTTGTCTTGATTATGCAATTCATTATTATGGACTCTTATTGGCTGATAGTTTGATCCCAAAATATTATCTTATTGATTAATTTTAGATGAATTATATAAAAATCTTGAATTCCTCTATATGGACTACTTACTTAATTATAAAAGTAACTTGATATTTACTTGGTAATCTGCCTTCTACACTTCTTTCTTTACTTCTCAAATCTCATCTTTAGCCTTTGTAAGACTACCTTAGAGTTCTCTAAATTCTTTTTGGAGTTTCTCAAGTTATGCATCTCATTCTTTTGTAGTGGCTTCTAATTCTTTCACTTGTTTCTTGTTTTTCTTAATCAACTTGAAATTACATTTTAATTCTTAGAAGTTCTCATGAGTGCAAGCTCCTATATTACTATCTCATAGAATTAATTTTAATTGAAAAATATTGTATTTAGAACCCTTTATACATTATGACATATTACCAATGAAGGAATTATAAATAAGCTCTTCAAATCTAACTCTTCTAACTCAAGTGATTGCTTCTCTTAGCTTGCTTACTCTCCTTACTTTGATGAGTCTATTTTCTTTGATTGGTCTTTCTTTCTTGCCTTTTTTTCTAATTTTGATAGAAAAATAACCTCATACCTAGCTCGCTTTAGATATCTTATCACCTCTAAGATTTTTATTGCCTTCGTATTACTATTCTTTTTGGATTGTATATCCTTATCTATTCCCTCTAATTGCTCAATGTCTTGGATTTGCTATGCTATTTCTTTATCAGTTCATTCTTCTTTTTTTTACTTGGATAAACAAATTCTTGATTCCATATATGTGGTATAAGTAAAGAATATAAAGAATAATAAAGTCTTATCTATACAAGCAATGGTCTTAGAATTAAATCAAGAAGTAATTTTGTCTACTTAGATATTTGTGATTTAAAATAAGTCCTCATTAGTTGGTAGTTTAAT
The DNA here is from genome assembly GCF_059467195.1 of Physcomitrium patens. Taxonomy (NCBI): domain Eukaryota; kingdom Viridiplantae; phylum Streptophyta; class Bryopsida; order Funariales; family Funariaceae; genus Physcomitrium; species Physcomitrium patens. The sequence goes on along the minus strand of NC_143414.1, from coordinate 14,578,718 downwards.
CTAATCCCACATAAGAATTCATTGAGCTTAAAGTATTTAATAAATTATTTTTATTTATAACTTAAAATTCAACCAAATTTCTAATATCAGCTTTTTAAATTTAATTTAATCAAAATAATAAATAATAAAATTTATCCAAAAAACTCATTCAACTTTAGAAGTTTTTATCCATGAATAAAGTTTTATCTATGAATAAAAGTTCATCCAACCAAAAATACATCTAATCCTAAATTCATTCAATTTAATTTCATCTACATTTAAATTTCATCTATTATTTAATTATATATTTAATACAAAAGTTTATTTTTATTTTTTTATATTTATAAATTAACCACCAAAAATAATTTATAAAGAAAAATATATTTAATTTTAATTATTCCAAAGCATGTATCACTTTCTTAATACAAATTTGAATTGACTATAAATTTATAAAACCATTCAATTATATTTGCTTCCATGGTGTTGTTTATCAATTATTCAATGTAGCATTTGCAATAATTGTGCCACAACATATTTTAAGTAAAGAGTGGCTCAAAAAGAATTGAGATGAATAAGAATAGCAATAAGTTTGGCCAATTAAAATAAAATTGATAATATAGGAAAATTAAGAATAAGATTAGAACTAGAGACACTCCAACAATACTTCTTTTGACAATTTTAGAAGTCATTGGGTTGTAAAAGAGGCTATTGCTAATTCATGGATCAATAGTTTAAATCACAACAGAATAGAATAATGTAAATCCTATAAAGAATTTTTTGAAACCACAAATCAAATGCCTTGATATCTTTTAGAATGTGCAACAAGCCAACTATGGCTAGAATTCAAATAGTGAAGGGGCCTCAAAAAGAAGATCTAAAGAACTCTCTCAAGAACTACAATTACAACTATATGTTGTCAATAATTACTATTTAGCCTTCTATTTGATTTGATATGATAGCTATTCAACTTAAGGTGGTTTGATATGCAATTGGTGAATTGTGGAAGATATAATTATTCATTAGAAGTCTTACAAGAATCTTTTTTGATATTGGTTCTTAGAATTATGGCCAAAGTACTAGTTTGCATAGAGAACTCACTACCAATGTCAATAAGAGGTTGAAGAAGTAGAAATTAAGAAATTGTAGCATACCAGAAGACACAATGTGATCATATTATAGATGCACTAACTAATACTTAGTATTTTGATTTTATGGAGCTTAATGCTATGCATGTTTGTTTTTTGGTATACTAAGTGATAAGTGTAATGCCAATAGTAAAGACAAACTCTTACATGGATTTGTATTGATTATAATTCTCTCCCTTCTAATTCGCATTATTATAGCCAATAAGATTAAATCCACCCGATTGCAAATAGAATAGACCAAGTATTATTTTGCCTTATAGATAGCATAATATATGTTTAATTAAATTCATGTGAGTCTATTGTGGAGCTTGCATGAATTGGTATACCAACTTGACAACATAATTGAGGTTAAGATAAGTATTTGTCAAAGAGACCAATTTCTTGATAATATAGGTGTATTAGATTGGATCTACAAGTAAGATTTGTATTTCTTTGTAAAGCTAGAGATCAATAGATTGAATAATTTTAGAGAGATTGATATTACTTATTCTAAATTTAGTGATAATGCTATAAAAGCATTTGATTTAGTAAAGACAAAGACTATGTGAAGCAGGTTTTACTTTGGTATTTATTCAATTAAGGAATTTTTGTTGAAGGATGACTTAACTATAGAATATTTATGTAGGAAGCGATTAATCTTGTGAAATTATATGTAGAGAGCTTCTTTGAGCCTATACAATGTTTGATCCAGTTTACAAATGAGGTGTATTATGAGCTAAAATGAACCTCCACTAATTGGAAGTTTATTCTACTTTACAATAAGTGAATTAACTATTTAATTCTTAAAAATTATGGCCTTCATTAAAATCTTAATCAATTTGCTTTTGACCTCCTTGAATCATTAAGTATGGAATTAATAATCCATTGCTATTTAGAAAATTATCTTAGTTCACAACAAATAAATTAATTAGATAAGTTTAATAATTTGTAGTTCTTATTCAAGTTTTAATTAAATCACCATTTAGTCTTATTAAACATCTAAGTTATTAAGCAAAACCTTTACCATTCACTCACCTACAATAGCAATTTATTCACAAAATGCATATCAAAGAAATTCTTTATCTTAATTCTTAATTTAATTAATTTTTTTTAATTTTGTTTGCTTATTTATTTATTTTTAATTTTTAATTAACTTTCATCTATCAACAAAAATTCATCCTTAAATGATTATTCATCCACATATAATAATTCATTCAAATATGAGATTTCATTTAAACAATTTTTCATTCAAATCTTAATTACTCATCCAACTTCACCTAAGTTCATGAATTATTCTCCATCCATTCTTGATTGAATATAGTCACAAGTTTATAACTTAATAATTTTAATAACAAGTATAGATTGTCTCAGTATTAATTCTAACTAAGATGTGTACTCATAATCGAATGAGTGAGTAGGGAGCCCTTCTTGATAGGTTTCAGCTTCCCGTATGACCTCAGTTGACTCCAATCAGCTCGATCTCTAGTAGTAGGAGTGTACAGATGTTTGGAGCTGCCACCGTTGAGCTTTTGACAAATTCACAAGAAAACTCCGAGCTAAATAAGAGGACCCTTCCTTTGCATGAAGAAAGAATACTACCACTCTGGATCAGCCGCCGTAGATGGGTGAAGGTCGACGCACCCTAATAACCATGAACGACTTGAAAGTCGATTACTGCACCTCTGTTTCAGCAGCAATTTGCCAACGTCACTGAAATTCATTTCTTATGCAGCTGATCACAACCACTCTACGTCGCAGAAACGCAACAGGTAATGCTGCACCTTTGAACTCCATCCTTGATACACAACACAGGAAGAAGGGAGCAATGCCACATTGTAGTAATTCAACGGAACAAAGGAAAAAAAACATTCCAACCCACATAGAGTGGCTAGCACCACTAGGCTACAATCAATGGGGAGGAAGGATTCTTCAGACGGAACGCAGCAAAACCATAGGAAAAAACACAAGACCCTACTCCCACTTTCCTAAAAACTCGGAGCTCTATACACACTTGAAAAACAAGAAAGAAGAAGGAACGTCAATGAACTTCGGCCTTCCTTCAAAGCCTAACAGTACTCCAGCTTCACCTCCGATAACAATCTGCACATTTAAAAATAAAAAAATAGAAGAGTGGAAATTGCAAAAGAAAACAAAAATTCTGTTGCAGCACAGCTGCACATCAACAAACAAAAATCAAACCACCAAATGTGGCTCAATTTCCTTGCGATGATGTCAACTTCTTGATCACTAGCCTTCGACGATGTAGTGCAACCCAACGCTTAGTACATCGCAGTGGATTTGTTGCCACCTCCATTGTGCCTAACAACTTAAAGTTGCCATACTGCAGTCGGCTCTTCTGGCTTAACAAAAAAGAAAACATAGGCTACACTATAGCATCTAAGCAAAACAAAGGAAAACCAGGAGTTGAGCCGCACCTCCGTTGCATACATTGTAGCAATGACACTCCGGAAGACCTCTCTAATAGTCTGAGTTTTTTTCAACACATCACGGGGAAAAACTCACAGATGAGCCTCCTCTTCGCCGAAGGAAACCTGATCAACCGTAACACAAATCTCCACCATAGCACCGTTGCACTTGGAGAATTTACACATACTCCGCCTAAGTGCGAAGCTCACTAATAACGACAAAAAAATAGAAAAAATAGAAGAAAAATGCTGGGTGATTCTCCACACACCATGTGAAAGCGTCTCGCTCTACTCACAACCGTAGCACCGCCTACACCACCGTCGCATTATACACACGTCCAATCGAGCGCGCGCTTGATTCCGGCAACATGTTGATCTTGAATGTTGATGCTTCCATTGCAGAACACCAAATAGGAGCTCCACCTGATTTTTGGAAGAACCAAGATGTTGCACAGCAGCACATCAACTAAACCAAAATCTCCACAGCAGCACACGCATGTCAAAACAACGCAAGAAAAAAAACCCAGGCCTTGATTGGAGCTAGGATCCACACATGAAAAAAGAAAATTAGAGAAAGAAAGAAGGGGGGATCCGGGCGGCCGGACCCCTATCGATGAATGGATGAAGGGGCTGCCGCCGTTCAGGAGCAACCTCTCGCCTTCTTGATCGCATTTTATATTTATATTTATATTTTTTTCCTTTTCTATTTTTCTTTTCTTTTTTCTTTCTCCTCTCTTTCTCTTCTTCCTTTTCTTTTCTTCTTTTCATTTTTTTGATTTGCTTCTACCTTATCTCTTTTTTTTCTTTTTTTTTCTATTATATATATATATATATATATATATATATATATATCTAAAGTTTCTTTTTTTGTTTGACAATAAAGGCTACTCTTATTGAGCCATCATCTAATGTTAGCTAAAAAAATATATTCATCATAAAAATTTGTCTTAATAAATTTTATCTTACTTTGCATATATGCTATCAATAATTTATTTTTTATTTTTTCTAAAAATTCTACTACTAACTCACAAATTCTATGATTTTAAGTACAATAAGTATAATTTTTGTACTAAATATCCAAATAAATCAATTTAGTGACTCACATATGTTGACTATTTGAAATAATTCAAAAAGGCAAAGAATCTATAACTCTTGATCTATAAATAAGTACATGTTTATATGTAGTCATTACTAGTTTTGATATTTTATAAAGTTTGGAAAGAATAGAGCTAAAGAGCTTCTAAATTATTAATGAAAATATTATAATTAGTATTTATTTCTTGTCTATCTTATTAATTATAATACTCTTCAAATACAAGAACTTATAAGAATCAAAGCTAGTTACTAAACTAAGGTAAGATAATTCTATAAGAGATAGAAAAAAAAAGGAGAATCAAAATGATAGAAAAATAGGAAAGAAACGAAATTAAACTATTAGGAGAAAAAAATCTAAAAGTTACTATGATCTAATTTTTCTCTAAAGAAAAAATAAAGATTAAAAGCTACAGAGGCCTACATATCGTCTAGGTTGCATGAATTGGCCACTTTTTTGTTCTAACAATAGCTCATATGGATAATTGTCTATGTGAAGTAGATTCAAATCCAAATCACCTTGTACATAATTAATATTGTGGCCAACTACCAAGCAACCTGAGAATGCAAAATTATTCCAAATTATCTTTAAATCTCAATTTTTATTTTATTTTTATTTTTTTGAAATTATTATATCTTAATAAGTAGAAGAATTAATATTCTAGTAGAATTAAGAATCATTTATAGAATTTATTTTCTTCTCTAATGAATTATGATCCAAAACTTTTTTACTACTAATTTACAAAAACTATGATTTTAAGCACGATAAGTGCATTTTTTTGTACTAAATACCTCAATGAATCAATTTAGTGACTTACATATGATGACCATCTAACATAAAAGCTAAGGAAGGAAATCAAACCCGGATAAGGTAGGTGCTATAACAAGAATGAAGGCATGTAGGAGCACCACTGAAGTAGGAAGATTTTTGGATGCTCATCTATTTTATCACACATGGATTCTCTATTATGCTCATATTGTGGAGCTTTTGTATCGATCATTAAAAGAAAATAAAATAAAATAAAATAAAATAAAAATTTCATGGAATGAAGAGCAAGGGTTGGCCATAGATGGATTATAGATGGTTTTAAAATCACTACTAGTATCATAAGTTGATTATAGTTGTAGAAGATTGATGATAGTAGCAATTGATATAAGTCTTCTAGCCATTGAATGGACTATTGGGCAAGATGATAAGAAGGAAAACTGATTTGTAATTAAGTTTGGAGCAAGGATTTTCATTGAAAAACAAAAAGCTTATGTACAAGTAAAAAGGAGCTTTGAAGTGTACTTATTATATTGAAGGATGTGGAATTATTTAATAGGTGCTCATGTGGTGTTGGAGATCAATTACTTGCCTATGCTTAAAATGGTTTCTAATTATACTACACCAAATATCACTATTCTTAGACGGATTTCTTTTATTAAGTCTCTAAATCCTATTTTAGTCCACATTGTTGTATTGTAATACAACTACATAGTAAAAATGTAAACAAAAATGATATTATGATTTGTACTCTATCATCTTAGTTCAATAGTAATTCTAGATATTTAAACAAGGCTTTTATGAAAGTCACTTATTTTATTTTCTTCTTTTAATAGCTAGTAGATTAAAGGTTGATTAACAAATTTATCTTCTAGGTTGTAAAAAAATTCTTCTAATATCCTTAGAAAGATTATAAATTAATAAAAATAAAATAGATTAAATAAATATTTAATATAATCAACTCTACAATGAAATTAAGTATAGGATTGTATTAAATAAGTCCTAAAAAAGGTTGGATTGATATCCAAAGAATAACCATTTATAGATTGAGATCAAAATCAAACCTCTAGCCACTAAAATAGCCACTTAAGATAAAATAAGAGGAATTTTGGAGATTAAAGAGTTGAATCAAAGAGCTAGCTTTAAGCTTTTTTTTAAATTATAAAGGTTATTTTCATAGGTTTTGAGATGACTTTGCAATCATTTTTTAAAATCAACATTTGTATTGATGACTTTGAATTTATGCAATAAAATTAAGGTTAGTACTATTAGCTGGTTTATGAGATGTGTATGACATCTATAGTTCAAATTTTGTCAATGCATAGTTAAATAGATGTACTAATTGTGTGTAAATTTTTGTATTACTCTAACAATGAAATTGAAAGATATTTAGTTATTAGTACAAGGAGGTACCAAAAGTTAGCTATTTAAGGTTAGATAGGATTTTGACAATATCTAAAGATCTATTTATTGGAATAAAAAGGAATTTGGTATGATTTTAGAAGATTAATATATCAAGCTATACATCAATTTGGAGTTGAAGTTAATAATTGGAGATGGAGAAATTATTTCTCAATCTTCATCATCAACCTTCAAGTAGGTAGGATTGAAATTTTTTAAGCATATAGAAGACATATATTATTTCATTAGTATAAAATTTTTTTTACCAACTAGACAATTATATTAGAAATTACAACTAATTGAAGTTTATTACTTAATACTAGGATTTAGAAAGAAAATTTGAAGTTAAAAAAAAAAAAAAACAAATAATAAGATAATTAGAATTTGTATTTACATGATGTAATTAAGAAGAGTGTTTTTGAGTATTTTGTATTGGCTTTAAGTCTTTTTTCATTGGAATTCAAATTATTTCCTTCTTAATAGTTGAAACCTATTATGATTTCTTAGATAATTGTATCATATGACTTCATTTTCTACACCTAGATATCCAATGCATTTCTAAACAAGAAGTCACATAATACAATTACGTCATGGGCAAATAGAACTTGGTGGTAAATATGTTGTCTAAGTCTAAGTACTCAAAAGCAAAAAAATGTTTGCCTTTAAGTAACCAATAGTAACTTACTTAAAGTAATATCATTTATAATATAACTTATTCTACTTTCATCTTTATTTACTTACTTTAATACTTTCACTTTGCTATTAGCCAAAGGCTTTCAATCCTAATGCCTTTGTCAACATGTGATATCTATCCTTTACTAATGTCTTTGTCAACAAATCAACAAGCATGTCTTTTGTTGCACAATACTTTATATCAATCACTCCCATTTCAATCTTCTTTCTTATAAAGTAATATTGAATGTCAATGTATTTGATTTTTGAATGATGCTTTGGATTCTTTGCAAATAAAAGACATCTTTAATTATATCATTCCATTGAGGTTTCTTCTATTTGTACTATTGCAATGTCCTCCAAATATTGTCTTAGCCATATTGCCTCCATTGCACCATCGCTTGTTATCATATGCTACGCCTGTATTGTTGATTTTATAATTGTCAATTGTTTTTTTTGTAATTCCATGAAATAACTCATATCTTAATATATATATATATATATATATATATATATATATATATTTTATTGTTGACTTTTTATCATTTACATCTCCAATCCAATTTACATTACAATAACCATTCAAAGTAATATTATTACCTCTAAGGCATAATTTGAAATACAAATTTCTTTTTAAGTATCTCATGATGCTTTTGGTGGTTGTCCAATGGATTCATCTAGCCTTTGACATGTATTGACTCACAACACTCATTCCATATGCAAGATCTACCTTTGTGCCAACCATTACTTATATAAGTGAGTCTATTGTTGCCTTATATGAAACACCTTGTATTTGACCTTTAACTTTAGCAACTCTTCATCTATGAGCTTCATCAACTTTAAATTGACCTCAAATGGTGTACGTATAGGCTTAAATTCATAATTATTGAATTATTTCAATACCTCTTTAATTTACTTGCTTTAGCTCATTGTAATGGTCTTTTTAGTACAATCTCTCATAAACTCCAATCTTGAAAAATAATAAAGCTCTTTCAAATCACTCATCTCATATTCTTTTTTCAACTTTACTTTTAATCAATCCATTATCTTCAATGTGTTGGTTAAAATGATTAAATCATCAATATAGAGAATGACAATCAATATGAACTCACGTGATTACATCATATACATAAAATGATCAGCTTTACTTCTTTCAAATTCTTCATTTAAGAAGAATGTATCAATATGTTGATACCATGCCCTTTGTGATTGCTTAAGTCTATACAAGAATTTTTCAACTTATAAACAAGGTGTTGGTTTCCTTCTTCAATAAATTCTTGATGTTAATCTTTATAAATGTCTTCTTTTAATCTTATATTTAAAAAAGCCATCTTCACATTTATTTGATGCATTTTCAAATCTATTGTTGCTCCAATTGTTACAATGGTTTTAATAATGTTGAATTTGGCCACAGAAACAAATGTCTCATTGAAATCAATACTAACAACTTATAAATAGCCTTTGACAATTAGTTTAGCCTTGTATTTGATAATATTATCTATTTTTTTCTTCTTGATTTTAAATATCCACTTACAATCAATTGAAGATCAATTTGATGGAAGTTGAGTCATTTTCTATGTCTTGTTATCCATGAGTGATTTGTACATTTTTTCTATGGCATTATCCTACTTTATAGTATCCATAGATTCCATTGCTTCATACAAATTCAATGGATTAGCAAAGAATGTAATATTTGTATGTTTTTCACTTACTTGAGGAAAGATATGATTCATCTATCAATCATTAAGTTATTTCCTATTTCTCATGGGATATCTCCTTTCACTTCATGAAGATTCACCTTCTTGCACTCTAAAGTCTCTTGCAATCTTCTTCTTTCTTAAACCTTGTCTCTTTATAGTTAAAGGTTGATTTTCTTCATCATCATCATCTTTAATATCTTTAATTGTCTTTATTATTGGTTCTAGCAATTATAGAAACACTTTGACCTACTTTCTTTAGCTCTTCATCTTTACTTACATCTTAACTATCTTCATTGTCATTATTTTATTTTATTTTATTTTATTTTTTGCTAGAATTAAAAATGTGTCTACAAACATACCATTACTTCTACTTGAATACATTTCTAACTGCTTACAAGCATTTTTATGCTCCAAAAATTCTATATCATCACTCTTAATGATTTTTTTGGTTTCTAAACACATAAGTCTATATGCCTTAGTACCTTCACAATATCCAACATATATATTTTGTATCTTTTGTATTAAATTTGAATCTCATATAATCTGGTTTTTTTGTATAAGTAATCCAAAAATCCTCATGTATGAAATGTAAGGTTTCTTACCATTCCAAGCTTCTTGAGGAGTCATTGATATGAGTGCACTTATAGGATACCTATTCTTTGTATACACTATTGTAATCATAGATTCTATATAATATTCATACCCAAGATTTTATACTTGAAGCATATTCTTTGCTATTTCCACAATGATGCAAATTGCTCTTTTAACAACTCTATTTTGGTGTCAAGTATAGAGAGTAGAGATTTATTTTGCAATACTTTGAATGATTGTTAAAAAATTATACTCACTTCTATTATTTGTATATAATACTTTGATCTTGCACTCACATTTCTTTTTTACAAGTGCCTTAAATTCCTTAAACCTTGAGAAATACTCACTCTTATTTTTGAAGATATAAATTCATATTTTTTTAAAAAAATCATCAAAAAATGTGACAAAGTATTTTGCTCCTCCAATTGATGGCATCTTCATTGGTCTACAAATATCAAAATATATAATTTCCAAGAATTTAATAGCACATGTTGCAACTCTTAGAAATAAAGCCTTTTGTTGTTTGCCTTAAATATAACTTTTATAAGCAAGTATCTTGGCATTCTGGCTGAATTCACTAAGATTCAAACCACTTATCATAGATTAGAGTTCTTTCATGTTTTTGGCATTCAAATGATCAAGTCATTGATGCCAAATTCCAAACTTGTCTTGATTGTATAAAAATGTCATAAATATATATCTACTATAATTATTATTTAAGTAATATAAATAAATAGAAGTAGATAAAAATAAATAAATTTCATAATATCTTTTTAAAAAGCTTCTTAGAAGCTTTTTAGATGATGTTTTGACTTTATATGTGTTTATAATTAATTGGTAGATTAGAAATTTGGTCAATAAGTTAACTACGTGCTACATATATTAGTAGCTTGTAGAACAAGCTAATTATGTGGTGTCCATATAGAAAATTTGCCTTATAAGTTAAAATACGTGTCATTTAAAGTCAACACATTTTTGATAGTCTTATAGAATATTTCCACATAGATCCTAAATAGATAGTATTTATAGAAGCAAGAGTAAAGCCTTCTTTACTCTTATTAATTAATTTTTATTTATTTCTAGTCTCGTTTCAAGAGTCTTTAGTTTTCTTATCTTTTGGTAATAGTCATTCTAATTTCTTTTTTAATATATATACTTCTCTATTTTATTTTGTTTTCTTTCTTTAAAAAAATATCATTTATTTATTTTCATTCATTGAGTTCTTGTCTTTGACAAATTAACAAGAATATACTTATAATATTAGAGCTTTGTCTTTTCTTAATTAAGAGTACATTATTCTTTTTTCTTCATAAGACTTAAGCATATTAGGAATTGTAAATTACCCTCTTTTAAATTGATATTTTTTTAATATTATTTCTTTATTTTCAGATCTTTTCTCCTATTTGTCTTAAGCAATATTAGATATCTTCTCTTTTTTAAGTGTTATCATGGCAGAGCTTCTTAAAATAAGGAATACAATGGCATAAATATAAGAGAAATTGATAAATTTAATGTTTGCAATTCATCAACTTAATTTACTACCATATGGAGCAACAAGAATGGTAGGAAGCAAAGATATAGAGATGATTGGAGCTACTTCAATATCTGTACCAAATCATGTTCCTTCTCATATAGTGGAACATTCTTCCAATATTAGAGAATCAAAGGTTGCACTGCCCAAGAAGTTTGATGGTACAAGATCTAAGTTTTGAAAATTTATCAATCAAGTACAATTTGTGATTTAACTTCAACTTTAAAGCTATTCAACTCTAAGATTATACATTAGATTCATTGGTACACTCCTTTTAAGTTCAACATTATCATACTATTCATCTTTTTTTGAATGATGAAATCTAATACTAGATAATTTTGAAGCTTTTTTGATAGAATTTTAATCTATATATGGAGAACATGATGTAATTTATGTTGCAACTAATAAGATCCATATTTTGTAACAAGCCAATCAATTAGTAACGTTATATGCTTCATAACTTTGACAACTTGCAATTGATATCAAGTCAAATGATGTTACATTTGATAACTAATTTTTCTATGGATTACAATATGAAGTAAAAAAAAATTAATGCTCAACTTACCTGATCCTCAAACTTTGAATTAAGCAATTGACTTTGCTATGACATAAAACAATTAATTTTTTAAATTTTAATTTAAAAGTTGCATAAGTACATCTTAATATTATTATAATTCAATAACAATACCAATGTCTTCTCAATACATACATTCAAAAGTAGAAGATATTTAATTTGATGCAATATATTTTAAACTTCTTATTGAGTGAGAAAAAACTCATCATTGTTAAGAAAGATTGTGCTTGTATTGTGGAGAACCTAAGCACACTATTCAACATTATCCAAAGAAGTGATGTAACTGCAAAATAAAGAGTATAGTTGTTAAAGAAGATAATATGTTAGAGAATAAGTTTGTCTAGTTACAATAGGCATTGTGCGATTGGAACCTTGTACAATATCTAATAAAGGTCTTATTCTTTCTTCAAAATCTTCTCTTTGTTTTAAAATAAATGTTTTTTTAGAAACTAAATATCACAAAGCTTTTCTCTTATTAGATTCAAGAGCCTCAATATGTTTCTTAGATGAAGAATTTAATAAAGGTCATAGCATACTTTTAATGAAGAAAACTAAACATATTCATATAGAAGTCATAGATTGTTTTTATTGACTTCAAAAAATGTTATTTATTGAAAGGTTCAATGAATCAAAAAGAAGAAAAAATTTCTTTAATAAAGCAACACAAGGATAGAATCGTTTGGCTTGGCATGTTGGTCCTCTTATAAGATGCTATAAGATTAGATTTCTTGGTCAAATTTGTTGCAGTGAAGTTAGATCTTTATTTGGTAAAAAAAACATCTTTTCAAATAATTCAATTTGGTTACAAACTTGTAATGGAGAAGACTTTCTTATTAAAACTTTTGGCAATCCATGCAAGGAATACTAAGCATGATTTTTATTACACACATTATCAACTATCCTATCATTATATCTACTTTTATCTAATTCCTAAAAATAGAAAAATTATTAAATTAGAATAGAATTTAAGATATTAAATATTGAAATTTAAGATAAGCTATAGAATTAATTGTTGTTTTTTTCTTCTTGTCAATTTAATCTCCTTCATTAGGCAATCAAAGAATTCAAAGAGAGTGAAAGAAGTCTTTCAAATAGATTTTTAGAATTTTTGAGTGTCCAAAACGAAAATTTCATTAAGATTTGTAAATCTGTTTTTTAATAAACATCCAAAAGATGTAGAAGTATTGGTCAAATGAGAGGTTGTTAATTGAATGTCTCCAACTTGAATATGATTGGAAAAAATGGGTTACTCCAATGAGCTAGTATTAGTACAAGAAAGACCAATATTGAACGTCCAATAGATATGTAGGCCTTAAAGACTTGATACTAAAATCCTCTCATATTAAAAAGGGTCTAAGAATACCACCTTTTATAAATCTTTAGTCTTTTTTCTTTTTTTTTATCTTTAGTTTTTCAAGTTAGAATTAATTTTTCTTTATCTTTTTTATTTAGTTCTATAGAACAAAACCTACATTAGTTCTTATAAATTAATAGTAATTCACTTATTTTTGTCTTGAATAATTATCTTAAAAATTAATTTTAAGTTCTTGTCTTTTGTAAGTTAACCCAGATGGTCGCCATATATAAATCATGAAATTAATTCATTAATTATTTTAGGACAAAAAGATGCATTTAAAATACTTAAAATCACCATTTATGGTGAGTAGCATAGAAATATTTAGAAAAATAGAAAACTAGAATGTTATTTGTAGAAATGGAATCTAAGTAAATCTTAGAGGAAATTATTTTAGACGATTCAATATTTTTATTTATTATTGAATATTAAAGATTATTTATTAAAATCAACATTCATATATATATATATATATATATATATATAGATATATTACTTATAAAAAAATATAAATATTAATTACTAGTTAGAAGAAGCATGAAAAAGAATCTCATGTCTTTTTAATTAATTATATAAAAAAGTAGGATTTAAAATAGATTTAAATTAATTTTTTTATTATAAAAATTTATAAAAGTAAAAAAATATAGCTTTAAATTTATATTAATATTATAAAAAAATTATAATAATTTTTAGAATTTGTTTATAATTTATTTAGAAATATATAAGAATTTTTAAAGTAATTTTTAAGACTTTGATAAAAATGAGTTTTATTACTTTGGAAGCCATTGTGAAGAAATGGAGCAAGATTTAAAGTTCACACAAGATTCCTAGGATAATTAAGTGATTTTAAATTGATCATGAAGTCAAAAATGCAAAAATATTGGTTTTACTAGTAGAAAATAGGAAGACCGACAGCTAGTATAGTCCTTGTAAAAAGGGAGGTGCGTAAGTCTCATATGGGTTGTAGCACCTTGAAGGTAGTTAAGAGGATAAAATTAAGGCCTTGTGACCTCTCTTAGATAATCATATATACTACTTGTGAACCTTGGCGAGGCTCGAATTCTTGATCTCTTGAACAAGTTATCTTTGAGGTAAAAATCGTTCATTTAATTTTTTATTTGTTTACTTGTTATTTTTAAACCTTCATAACTTATTCATAGTAACTCGGATTTACATGAATCTTACAGCATTAGAAAGATAAAAAGATTATTTATCTATTTTTTTTTTCTTTTATTTTTTATTAGATAAAAATTTAGTAAACAGAGTGTAACTAGTTTTATAGTGTATAATTGTTTGATTGCACTTGTTCCACTTGTTTTGTGTTGTGCTTTTTTTTTTCTTATTCTTTTTACTTCTACTTCATTCTATCAATTATAAGAAATTTTTAATTAAGGCCATCTTGTAATTTGGATTGAAAGATAAAATTTACCTTCATACATTAGAATATATAATCTCTAACAACTTGGTTGTACGTGTTGCAACTCCACTTTGGCATATATAAAACTTCTTTTAATTTGATCTTTTTTATTTGATCCTTTATAATAATTTTGACTATAATAGAGCCAATTCTAGTAGCTTGCACCATATCATTGTCTCTTTACTAAAATTTTGTTGTTAAAATTGCTTCATAAATATCAAATAAATACTTATATAGTGTCATATACTTAATAGTACTTGAATCTTTAATCCACTTAGAAATGGCAATTATAAAGATTCTTTCACTTGCTATGAAAGCATAATCATCTCTTTTAAAGTTGTCACGAGTATTGTTCACATTCTTTTTATTTTTTTTCTTAGCTTTGTAACAATTTCTTGCAAAGTGATTTGATTTTTTACAAATAAAATATTTTTTCATATTGCTTCTTATGTTATCATGTTATTTATAATAGCTAATTTTTCTTTGTTCTAAAAATAAATCTAAATCTTTATTTTGAAATTCTTTTCTTTCTTCTTCTTCATTTCATGGACAAAATTTAATGTGATATAATTGAATCTGAGTTCTTTAATCTTGATGGACTCCACTGCCACAATAAGATAGTTTTAAGACTTTAAAAGACTCATAAATAATTTCATCATAATATCATAATTCTTAATGGGTTTTCCAATAATTACCAATTCATTTGTAAGAATTTTTATCTTGTTGATATGAGCCATAAGGTCATCACCTTCTTCCATTATTATTATTAAGAACTTCCTCCTTGTCTATAGAATGTTGGCTTCGTTTCTACTTTTATAGATATTATAAAGATTCTTTCATCTGTTTGCTAATTTATTACAAGCAATTATGTCTAAAAAGTTGGTATAATGAAGATTGGTTGCAATCAATCCAAATATCTTTTTTCACAATTTTTGTATTCTTTCTTCACCTTGACATCAACATTATTGCTTTGAGACTCTTCACTTTCATCAATAATGTTCTAAAGATCTATTTTCAGCAAAAGATCTATTTTTTTCTTCCAATAGTAGAAGTTGTCACATCTAAACTTTTCAATCACTTTCAAACCTTCATCTCTAATTGAAACCATATTTAAAGAAGAGATGTATCAAAAAAAATCAAAAAAAGAAGTAATAGAACTTTCAAAATCAAAATAAAGATTTTGTTGCTTTAGAAATTTAAAAACATCATCTTTATAAGTAAACTAGTAATTTTATGATTTAATCTTTCAACTACAATTATAAGACTTCTTACAAGTCTTATACTCTATCTAAATTTTTTCTATATGCTTTACCACTCTTTAATGACATCAAATTTTATAAACCACTTCTAATCTCACAAAATCTCTCTTATCACTATAAGAGCATCTTTTAAGAATTTTAACATATAAAAGCACAATGTTAGTGTATCAATGATATAATTCAGCAAAAGAACATAATCCTAGTATTTTAAAATATTATTCTAAGATGTCTAACAACCTCTATGATCATATATACACTTAATGACAAGTAAGAGTAAAACTACATCAACAACTAGATGCAAAAGTGGGATTAGGAGACATAAAACATTAATATCAGCAACAATTATAAGATCTATTCCTTGCAACATCAAAGACTTCAAAGAACTTCAAAACTCATAATCAAAGGTGAGTGGTTCTATAAACTATTGAAGAAAGAGAATTTTGAAGTTATAATATATAGCATTAATAAGATTGAATACAAAGAGAGTATTAAATAAGATAATTTTTACTTCCAACATCTGTTACTTATAGGTGGTGGTTGCTGTCTTTTCTAACAACTTCCATCCTTTAACTTTTACATGTATCTAAAGATATATCAAGTATATTCTTTAATAACTTATTAATTACAAGTATATGTCTTTAATATATCTTTTATATTTTTAAGATCTTTTTTGCCAACTTATCTATCTCAAGGATATCTTAACCATATTTTTATATTCTTATCTAATCTTTGAATATTTTTTAATTAATATATTATCCTCTTTACTTGATTCTTGATCCTTGATCTCGTCTTTTATTCATATGATGTCTTTCTATATACTAAGAATCAATCTTTTGACCATTAATAACTTATTTAAGAAAAGATTTTTTTTATTTTTTATTTTTAATAAATACAATTCCTATTATTATTAAGGATATGAATCATAAAGAAAGAAATCTTCAATGCATTCTTGTGGCATTGAAAAGAACTAAAAATTTACTCAAAGATGATATATTATTGAACTAGAATGGCTATTGCTAAAAAATAAGAAAATTAGAAAGACTTGAAATAAGACTAAGGATTAGAAAGGCATTGATAAGAGTGAAGAAGGCTTCACTATAGCCTCTATATATATTCTTAATTAAGAGCTATATGACAATATCCTATAAGTCCTCCAAAACATATTGACTTTGTAAGATACATATTTTAACTTGCAAGGCAAGTTTTTTATATGTAAGTCATATAGTTAGCTTGTACTACAAGCTATTAATACATGATTAACTTGTTGACTAAGTTTCTAACCTATCAATCAACTACAAATACATGTATAGTCAAAGCAACATCTATAAAGCTTCTATGAAGCTTTTTTAGAAGATATTATGAAATTAATCTATTTTTATTTACTTTTATCTACTTCTACCTAATCATATAGGTATTTAATAGAATACATATGTATATTTGTGACATTACCTTCATTTCTAAGGATGAGTTCCATAAAGAATGATCTTCCTATATTGAAAAAATCTAAGATGAGATAAATTATATTTGCTGTATACTTTGATCTTTCTTCTCTTCAAAGATGGTGAATAGGTCTTCTTACCCATCAATAATATCTTATATTAAGGCAAAAAGATCACCTTATTATTTTATTATTGTTAAGACCTTTGTAACTTCTTTTGAATAAAATATTTGGGATACCTTCAAGAATTGTTCCTATTTCTAATAAAATCACCAAATATCAAGATTTTATTTCAAAGTCATGATATCAAACACATTCTATCTCATCATCTATTCAAGAAAAGACATGTCGTTCTTCAAGATCTTCATCTCAATTACATCGTCTTAAAATATGTGATAATCACAATGTTTCATCTAATAAGTCAACAAATGAAAGATTTTGAATTAAATTTGTTGATTGTTGGTTCTCCATTTCCTTATCATTACAAATATATAAAAGCTATAAAGAAAGATAGAAAGTAGAGTGTTATCTTCTTTTGATCTTTTTTCTTTTAAAGCAAAGATTTGTTATTCTTCATCTTCATTTTAATGGATGTTATCAATAAAAAAACTTCAACTCTCTTTGCTGCATTTACAAGATTCTTTCCTGGCTTCCATGTACATTCATTGATATCATATCCATGCCAATAAACAAGATATTCCAACCTATTTTTGCACCGCCGTGAATTTAAGACTTCTTCCACCTCAAACTCTTGATTATTATCTACTTCTATAAGAGGAGATGGCATTTGTCTTCTTCTCAAGATATTCATTGTTTTATATGACTCAAGAAAAGATATATGAAATATGGGATAGATCTTCATGTACTCCAGTAGATATAATCAATAAGCAACATGATTGACTTGTTCATTAATAAAAAAAAGTCCAAGCCTACAATAATCTAATTTGTCACAAAGAGAGATAGTCTTGATATTGTAACAAAATAATCATACTTTATCACATATGTTGAATTGTGGTTATTTCTTATGATAAGCATCAACATTAATCTTTTGTTGTTCTTGAGCTCTTTTTAACTATGCCTTCATTGTTGCATGTAGTTTTGACAAACAATTTGCCAAATCTTTTGTCGTAAGATTATCAACTTTTAAAAGGTCAAAAGTATTAAGTTGTAGATGATAACCATAAATAATAAAAAAAAAAATATTTGTTGAATAAAAGAATATATCAAATTATTATATACAAACTCTATCATTGATGAAAAAATTGTCCAATCATCTTGATGGTAATTGATGATACATCTTAAGTACTAGTCTTAAACTTGATTTATCTATTTTTCTTGTCCATCAATTTGAAGATGAAAAGTCAAAAAGAGCTTTATATCCACTTTTAAAATCTTAAAAAGGATTTTCTAAAATCTTGATATAAATAGAGTCTCTCTATCCGATATAATATCTTTAGATAATTTGTGATAGTGATAGATATTGTTAAGAAAAAGCTTAGCCATTTCTTTACTTATAATAGGTTTTTTACGTGGTACAAAATTTTCCATCTTGATAAAATAATCTACTACTATAAATATAAAATTATACAAATTTGAGATTAGAAGATCTATAATAAAATCCATAGAAATTCAAGACCATGGTTGTTTTAAAATAGGTAATGGTTGAAAAAGTCTATAAGGTCAATAGCCAAGAGTTTTAGATCTTGAAGAAATATCATATGATTATACAAAGTCTTTGACTACCTTCTACATTTGAAGCCACCAAAAATCTTTCAATATTAGCTTCAAAAACTTGTTGTATCCAAAATATCTAGCTGCTAGAAAGTCATAACAAGTTTGAAGAATATGTAATCATGCTCCATCTTTTGGAATGTATAATTGTCCTTCAAAATAGAATAGGTTATTCTTGAATTCAAAGTTGGAAG